>NC_091978.1:41381925-41574425 GCF_044704955.1 Pristiophorus japonicus
TCTCACCCTCCTTTTTTAAACAGTGGGGTTACATTTGCCACCCTCCAATCTGCAGGAACTGTTCCATAATCTATAGAATTTTGGAAGATGGCAAACAATGCTACTACCATGGCTACCTCTTTTAGTACTCTGGGATGCAGATCATCAGGCCCTGGGGATTTATCGGCCCTCAGTCCCATTAGTTTCTCCAGCACTATTTTCTTACTAATAATTCTTCTTGCTCACTAGACCTAAGAGCAGGGGAGTTCTTACCTGACCAATATTTATCCCTCAAAAAACTCCACTAGAAAATAGATTATCTGGTCATTATCACATTCCTATTTGTGGGACTTTGCTGTGCACAACATGGCTGCTATGTTTCTTGCATAACAACAGTGACAACACTTTAAAAGTACTTCATAGGCTGTAAAGTGCTTTGAGATGTCTTGAGGTCATTAAAGGCGCTATATAAATGCAAGCCTTTCTTTTACTTGGTACTTCATTGATAAAATGTCTGTTTTACTTTAGTGGTGTCTCAGCACCACTGTAGGGGCCATTGAAGATCTGATCCACCAATTAAACTCCTTGGTTCTTGTTTCAGTCCATGTAACAGAAAAGTGATAGGCACCCAAATTGCAATTGTGAGCAAAGCAGAATTGCAGCAGATCTCCAGATTGAGAAGTTGCAGGAGGAGAGGGGGCGGCAGAAAATGGAAGAACCCAGTTCGGCCCCATGGTTCCCATTCTACAATTTTCCTGGGGAGGAGGGTGGGGATCTGGGCAGATCTTACCTCCCCCCCGCCCCTCCACCACGTCAAGGGGGCATATCTGGGAGTGTTCCTGGGCTACCAAAGAAATTCCACCCTTTACATCCTCTATAGACCTTAAGAGAACTAATGCCAGAGGAGAATTTCAGGCCGACAGTCTGACTGATGGCTGCACGATGACTCATATCCAATAATATCTTATATTGGCCCAGGAGCCTTAGGCTTCAGAGTTCTTGTTTTAAACTTGAATGGTTGGTAGAAAAACTCCAGGAAAGGAAAGGTAATTCATTGTGTGAAGCATTTTGAGATGTTTTGACGAAATGATAAGATGTTTCCTGGAGCTAAACTCTGTCACGGTTACACACTCCTCAAATTACAGAGCATCAGTTTCCATCACTTCGGATCACCTTCTTTAAACACTGATTGGCTAGAATCATTCAAGAAGGACTTGAATTGAAATAGCACCTTTCGTGACCACCGTACATTCGAAAGCATTTTACAGCCAATTAAGTACTTTTGAAGTGCAGGTACTGTTGTAATGTAGGAAACGCGGCAGTCAATTCTTGCACAGCAAGATCCCACACACAGCAATGTGATACTAACCGGTTAATCTGCTTTAAGACCAAGACTGTAAGGATTGCTCTCAGTACAGGACCACTTCTGCTTCCAATTGGTTCAGTTCTCAGTTTCTCTGCTTAGTGAAAGATAGTTGCAATCCGTGAGATAAAGCCCCTGTTACAATCTGTTCATTTAAAGAAACAGCCCGTGTTACACTCAACATTTAACTGAACCTCTGACAGTATAACAAGGAGCTTACTATTAAATGCTTCTTACACTCAAGTACAAAGAGAGTTGTGTGTAGAATTTGCTAATATTGCATATCAGCTCCTTCTACTCTGACCTCTGATGTACCAGTCAGGCTAAGTAATGTTTTGAACCAATGATCAATGGAATCATGTATTTATTAATTACATACAAAATTCTCTTATGGGCACTTAATAAATTTGCTTTAATTGCTACTCCTAATTGCTTGTGGGCACTCTCTAGGTGAGAAGTCTGGCCTTGCAGTATTACTTTTGCCCAGAGGTGAATGCACTGGTTGTAAATAAGAACGTAAGAAATAGGAGCAGGAATAGGCCCTCTGGCCCCTCGAGCCTGCGCCACCATTTAATAAGATCACAGCTGATCGGATCATGGACTCAGCTCCACTTCTCTGCCCGCTCCCCATAACTCTTCACCCCCTTATTGCTCAAAAATCTATCTCTACCTTAAATATATTCAATGACCCAGCCTCCACAGCTCACTGGGGCAGAGAATTTCACCAATTTATGACCCTCTGAGAGAAGGAAATCCTCCTCATCTCAGTTCTAAATGGGCGACCCCTTATTCTGAAACTGTGCCCCCTAGTTCTAGATTCCCCCACAAGGGGAAACATCCTCTCTGCATCTACCTTGTCGAGCCCTCTCATTATCTTATATGTTTCAATAAGATCACCTCTCATTCTTCTAAACTCCACTGAGTATCGGCCCAACTTGCTCAATCTTTTTTCATAAGCCATCCCTTTCATCTCAGGAATCAACCGAGTGAACTTTCTCTGAAACCAGGATGGTATGTTGTCTCCCTGGTGCAAGGGTCAAGGATGTCTCGGTGTGGGTGCAGGACATTCTAAAAAGGGAGGGAGAACAGCCAGTTGTTGTGGTGCACATTGGTACCAACGACATAGGTAAAAAAAGGGATGAGGTCCTACGAAACGAATTTAAGGAGCTAGGAGCTAAATTAAAAAGTAGGACCTCAAAAGTAGTAATCTCGGGATTGCTACCAGTGCCACGTGCTAGTCAGAGCAGGAATTGCAGGATAGCACAGATGAATACGTGGCTTGAGCAGTGGTGCAGCAGGGAGGGATTCAAATTCCTGGGGCATTGGAACCGGTTCTGGGGGAGGTGGGACCAGTACAAACCGGACAGTCTGCACTTGGGCAGGACCGGAACCAATGTCCTAGGGGGAGTGTTTGCTAGTGCTGTTGGGGAGGAGTTAAACTAATATGGCAGGGGGATGGGAACCAATGCAGGGAGACAGAGGGAAACAAAAAGGAGACAAAAGCAAAAGACAGAAAGGAGATGAGGAAAGGTGGAGGGCAGAGAAACCCAAGGCAAAGAACAAAAAGGGAAACTGTACAGCAAAATTCTAAAAGGACAAAAGGTGTTAAAAAAACAAGCCTGAAGGCTTTGTGTCTTAATGCAAGGAGTATCCATAATAAGGTGGATGAATTAACTGTGCAAATAGATGTTAACAAATATGATGTGATTGGGATTACAGAGACGTGGCTCCAGGATGATCAGGGCTGGGAACTCAACATCCAGGGGTATTCAACATTCAGGAAGGATAGAAGAAAAGGAAAAAGAGGTGGGGTAGCATTGCTGGTTAAGGAGGAGATTAATGCAATAGTTAGGAAGGACATTAGCTTGGATGATGTTGAATCTATATGGGTGGAGCTGCAGAACACCAAAGGTCAAAAAACGTTAGTGGGAGTTGTGTACCGACCTCCAAACAGTAGTAGTGATGTTGGGGAGGGCATCAAACAGGAAATTAGGGGTGCATGCAATAAAGGTGCAGCAGTTATAATGGATGACTTTAATATGCACATAGATTGGGCTAACCAAACTGGAAGCAATACAGTGGAGGAGGATTTCCTGGAGTGCATAAGGGATGGTTTTCTAGACCAATATGTCGAGGAACCAACTAGGGGGGGAGGCCATCTTAGACTGGGTGTTGTGTAATGAGAGAGGATTAATTAGCAATCTCGTTGTGCAAGGCCCCTTGGGGAAGAGTGACCATAATATGGTGGAATTCTGCATTAGGATGGAGAATGAAACAGTTAATTCAGAGACCATGGTCCAGAACTTAAAGAAGGGTAACTTTGAAGGTATGAGGCGTGAATTGGCTAGGATAGATTGGTGAATGATACTTAAGGGGTTGACTGTGGATGGGCAATGGCAGACATTTAGAGACCGCATGGATGAACTACAACAATTGTACATTCCTGTCTGGAGTAAAAATAAAAAAGGGAAGGTGGCTCAACCGTGGCTATCAAGGGAAATCAGGGATAGTATTAAAGCCAAGGAAGTGACATACAAATTGGCCAGAAATAGCAGCGAACCCGGGGACTGGGAGAAATTTAGAACTCAGCAGAGGAGGACAAAGGGTTTGATTAGGGCAGGGAAAATAGAGTACGAGAAGAAGCTTGCAGGGAACATTAAGACGGATTGCAAAAGTTTCTATAGATATGTAAAGAGAAAAAGGTTAGTAAAGACAAACGTAGGTCCCCTGCAGTCAGAATCAGGGGAAGTCATAACGGGGAACAAAGAAATGGCGGACCAATTGAACAAGTACTTTGGTTCCATATTCACTAAGGAGGACACAAACAATCTTCCGGATATAAAAGGGGTCAGAGGGTCTAGTAAGGAGGAGGAGCTGAGGGAAATCCTTATTAGTCGGGAAATTGTGTTGGGGAAATTGATGGGATTGAAGGCAGATAAATCCCCAGGGCCTGATGGCCTGCATCCCAGAGTACTTAAGGAGGTGGCCTTGGAAATAGCAGATGCATTGACAGTCATTTTCCAACATTCCATTGACTCTGGATCAGTTCCTATCGAGTGGACGGTAGCCAATGTAACCCCACTTTTTAAAAAGGAGGGAGAGAGAAAACGGAATTATAGACCGGTCAGCCTGACATCGGTAGTGGGTAAAATGATGGAATCAATTATTAAGGATGTCATAGCAGCACATTTGGAAAGAGGTGACATGATAGGTCCAAGTCAGCATGGATTTGTGAAAGGGAAATTATGCTTGACAAATCTTCTGGAATTTTTTGAGGATGTTTCCAGTAGAGTGGACAAGGGAGAACCAGTGATGTGGTATATTTGGATTTTCAGAAGGCTTTCGACAAGGTCCCACACAAGAGATTAATGTGCAAGTTAAAGCACATGGGATTGGGGGTAGTGTGCTGACGTGGATTGAGAACTGGTTGTCAGACAGGAAGCAAAGAGTAGGAGTAAATGGGGACTTTTCAGAATGGCAGGCAGTGACTAGTGGGGTACCGCAAGGTTCTGTACTTGGGCCCCAGCTGTTTACACTGTACATTAATGATTTAGACGAGGGGATTAAATGTAGTATCTCCAAATTTGCGGATGACACTAAGTTGGGTGGCAGTGTGAGCTGCGAGGAGGATGCTATGAGGCTGCAGAGCGACTTGGATAGGTTAGGTGAGTGGCAAATGCATGGCAGATGAAGTATAATGTGGATAAATGTGAGGTTATCCACTTTGGTGGTAAAAACAGAGAGACAGACTATTATCTGAATGGTGACAGATTAGGAAAAGGGGAGGTGCAACGAGACCTGGGTGTCATGGTACATCAGTCATTGAAGGTTGGCATGCAGGTACAGCAGGCGGTTAAGAAAGCAAATGGCATGTTGGCCTTCATAGCGAGTGGATTTGAGTACGGGGGCAGGGAGGTGTTGCTACAGTTGTACATGGCCTTGGTGAGGCCACACCTGGAGTTTTGTGTACAGTTTTGGTCTCCTAACCTGAGGAAGGACATTCTTGCTATTGAGGGAGTGCAGCGAAGGTTCACAAGACTGATTCCCGGGATGGCGGGACTGACCTATCAAGAAAGACTGGATCAACTGGGCTTGTATTCACTGGAGTTCAGAAGAATGAGAGGGGACCTCATAGAAACGTTTAAAATTCTGATGGGTTTAGACAGGTTAGATGCAGGAAGAATGTTCCCAATGTTGGGGAAGTCCAGAACCAGGGGTCACAGTCTAAGGATAAGGGGTAAGCCATTTAGGACCGAGATGAGGAGAAACTTCTTCACCCAGAGAGTGGTGAACCTGTGGAATTCTCTGCCACAGAAAGTTGGTGAGGCCAATTCACTAAATATATTCAAAAAGATGTAGTCCTTACTACTAGGGGAATCAAGGGGCATGGCGAGAAAGCAGGAATAGGGTACTGAAGTTGCATGTTCAGCCATGAACTCATTGAATGGCGGTGCAGGCTAGAAGGGCCGAATGGCCTACTCCTGCACCTATTTTCTATGTTTCTATGTTTCTATGAACTGCCTCTAATGCAAGTATATCCCTCCTTAGATAAGGTGACCAAAACTGTACACAATACTCTTGGTGTGGCCTCACCAATACCCTGTACAGTTGTAGCAGGACGTCCCTGCTTTTATACTCAATCCCCTTGGCCATAAATGTATTCTGAAAACACAGAGTCTCTGTTTCCACATGTACGCTGATGACACCCAGCTCTACCTCTCCATCACTTCTTTTGACCACTGCTTGGTATCTAAATTGTCACATTGCTTCTCCGACATCCAATACTGGATGAACAGAAATTTTCTCCAATTAAATATTGGGAAGACCAAAGCCATTATCTTTGGTCCTTGTCACAAACTGCGTTCCCTAACTGCTGACTCCATTCCTCTCCTTAGCATCAATCTGAGGGTGAATAAGACTGCTCGCAACCCGAGTGTCATATTTGACCCGGAAATGAGATTCCAGCCACATATCCGTGGCATAACTAAAACCGCCTTTTTCCACCTCCATAACATTGCCTGCCTCCATCTCTGCCTCAGCTCTTCTGCTGCTGAAACCCTCATTCATGCTTTTGTTATCTCTAGACTTGACTACTCCAACTCACTGCTGGCCGGCCTCCCACATTCCCACACTACGTAAACTTGAGGTTATCCAAAACTTAGCAGCCTGTGTCCTAACTCGCACCAAGTCGTGATCACCCATCACCCTTGAGCTTTCTGACCTACATTGGCTCCCGGTTAAACAACGTCTCGATTTCAAAATTCTTATCCTTGTTTACAAATCACTCCATGGACTTGCTCCTCCCTATCTCTGTAATCCTTTTCAGCCTTACAACCCCACAAGATATCTGTACTCCTCAAATTCTGGCCTCTTGAACATCCCTGATTATAACTGCTCAACCATCGGTGGACGTGCCTTCAGCTGTTTGGGCCTCAGCTCTGGAACTTCCTCCCTAAACCTCTCCGCCTCGCTACCTGTCTTTCCTCACTTAAGATACTCCTTAAAGCCTACTCTTTAAGTTTTTGGTCATTGCCTTAATTTTTTCTTTTGTGGCTTGGTGTCAAATTTATCTGGTTTGTCAAGTAACACTGTTGTGAAGCGCCTTGGGATGTTTTACTATGTTAAAGGCGCTATATAAATAAAAGTTATTATTATTTTTATAAAGGCCAACATTCCATTTGCCTTCCTGATTACTTGCTGTATCTGCATACTAATTTTTTGTGTTTCATGCACCCCCATGTCCCTCTGTACTGCAGCATTCTGTAATCTCTCCATTTAAATAATAATTTGCTTCTTTATTTTTATGCCAAAGTGGATGACCTCACACTTTCCCACATTATACTCCATCTGACAAATGTTTGCCCACTCACTTAGCCTGTCTATATCCCTTTGCAGATTTGTTTGTGTCCTCCTCACAATTTGCTTTCCCACCCATCTTTGTATCATCAGCAAACTTGGCTACATTATACTCGGTCCCTTCATTCACGTCATTAATATAGATTGTAAATAGTTGAGGGCCCAGCACCGATCCCTGTGGTACCCCACTGGTCACTGTTTGCCAACCTGAAAATGATCCATTTATTCCCACTCTCTGTTGGTTAACCAATCCGCTATCCATGCTAATATATTACCCCTAACCCCGTGAGCTTTTATCTTGTGTAGTAGCCTTTTCTGTGGCACCTTATCAAATGCCTTCTGGAAATCCAAATATACCACGGGGCCGAAATTGATGGCCTTACTGCCCACTGTCGCCAACATTCCTCTTGAAGTTGCGCCAGTGCCATTTCCATTTGGGCTGGAGCGAGTGGGAGGGGAGAACTGCCGGGAACCGCCCAATAGTGAATATGAAGAGCTGAAAAGAAAGATTTATAAACAATGTAAACTTTTTTTCTTTACAGTGACTTACCTAGATGGGGTCCCCTTAAGCTCTTCCGATGTTTTTTTTAATGCTTTTTATTTGCAGCTCATCAACCCTCCGTGGGCCTGACTCCATCCTCCGCGGCACTTGGGCGGCAAGCGCTCTTTGCTGCCGAGAAAGAGTGCTCCCGCCCGCTGCCACCCATATTGGTGGTGGAAGACCCTCTTTCAAGGATCTTTTTACCGAAAACCGTGCCCACAGTACCGTCAGGTATTTCGGCGGCCATCGGCGGTCCTTTGGGCGGCACTTGGGCGGCCCTTGCCCTTCACCAATTTCAGTCCCCACATCCACTGGTTTCCCCCTTATCCCCCCTGCTCATTACATCCTCAACGAACTCCAGTAAATTTGTAAAACATGATTTCCCTTTCATAAAACCATGTTGACTCTGCTTGACTGTATTATGTTTTTCCAAATGTCTTGCTATTGCTTCCTTAATAATGGACTCCCGCATTTTCCCAACGGCAAATGTTAGGCTAACTGGTCTATATTTCCAGCTTTCTATCTGTCTCCTTTTAAATACGGGCATTACATTTGCCGTTTTCAATTTCGGGGGACCTCTCCAGAATCAGGTAATTTTGGTAGATTACAACCAATGCATCCACTATCTCTACAACTACTTCTTTTAAGACCCAAGGATGCACGCCATCAGGTCCAGGGGACTTGTCCACCTTTAGTCCCATTATTTTACTGAGTACTTTTTCTTTAGAAACATAGAAACATAGTAAATAGGTGCAGGAGTAGGCCATTTGGCTCTTCAAGCCTGCACTACCATTCAATAAGATCATGGCTGATCATTCACCTCAGTACCCCTTTCCTGCTTTCTCTCCATACCCTTTGATCGCTTTAGCCGTAATTATTGACAGTGATTGTTTTAAGTTCCTCCCTCTCTATAGCCCATTGATTATCCATTATTGGGATGTTTTTAATGTCTTCTATCGTGAAGACCGATACAAAATATTTGTTCAAAGTCTCTGCCATTTCCCTGTCCCCCATTAATAATTCCCCAGTCTCATCCTCTAAGGGACCGACGTTTACTTTAGCCACTCTCTTCCTGTTGATGTACCTGTAGAAACTCTTACTATCTGTTTTTATATTTCTTGCTAGTTTAATCTAATAAGCTATCCTCCCTCTCTTTATTATTTTTTTAGTCATCCTTTGCTGTTTTTTTTTTTAATTCCCAATCCTCCCACTAATCTTGGCAAAATTGTATGCCATTGTTTTCAATTTGATACCATCCCTTACTTCCTTAGTTAGCCACGAGTGGTTTTCCCTTCTTTAAAGTCTTTCCTTCCCACTGGAATATATTTTTGTTGAGAGTTATGAAATATCCCCTTAAATGTCTGTCACTGCTTATCAACTGTCTTACATTTTACTGTATTTTTCCAGTCCACTTTAGACAACCCTGCTTTCATACCTTTGTAATCGCCTTCATTTAGAATCAGGACACTGGCTTAAGATCCGACTTTCTCACCCTCCAACTGAATTTGAAATTCAACCATGCTATGGTCACTCTTTCCTAGAGGATCCTTTACTATGAGATCATTTATTAATCCTGTCTCATGACACAGTACCAGATCTAAGATAGCTTGCTCCCTGGTTGGTTCCGCAACTTCCTGTTCAAAGAAACCATCCCAGATACACTATATGAACTCTTCCTCAAGGCTACCCTGGCCAATTTGATTTGTCCAATCAATATAACAAATAAAATCGCCCATGATTATTGCTGTTCCTTTTTTACAAGCCTCCATTATTTCTTGATTTATACTCCGTTCAACAGTGTAGCTACTGTTAGGGAGGCCTATATACTACGCCCACCAGTGACTTCTTCCCCTTATTATTTCTTATCTCCACCCAAACTGATTCTACATCTTGACCTTCTGAGCCAATATCATTTCTCACTATTGCACTGATCTCATCCTTTATTAACAGAGCTACCCCACCTCCTTTTCCTTTCTGACTATCCTTCTGAATTGTCAAATACCCTGAATATTCAGTTCCCAGCCTTGGTCACCTTGCAATCATGTCTCTGTAACCTCTGTACCTGGGACAACTGCATTATGTTATAGGAACATAGGAATTAGGAGCAGGAGTAGGCCTTACGGCCACTCGAGCCTGCTCTGCCATTCATCAAGCTGACCTTCGACCTCACTTTCTCGCCTGATCTCCATATCCCTTGATTGCTGTAGTCTCCAAAAATCTATCTATCTCAGCCTTGAATATATTCAGAGATGTCGCATCCAGAGCCCTCTGGGTCAGAGAATTCCAAAGATTCACAACACTCTGGGTGAAGAAATTCCTCCTCTTCTCTGTTTTGTTAATGGAGAATTATCCTGTTTGATGTTCTCAGTTGTGCTCCCAGCTCACATAATTTACTCCAATTCTAAGCTGTGTGCGGTATACAGGGAATATTAGAATCAAACATTATGAATCAATGGTAAAATATTAAGTTTATCAGTTTTGAATTATGAACGGAGTCAGAATAAATGAACGGGTGTTCCTCCATAATTGGTAGGTTTCTCAAAATTCTGATCAAGCTCTCAGCACCTATTATTAACCTATATATTATTAAATTATATGCATGTATCACATCAGTCGGTAAGTCAATATTATACTGCACATCCCTAAATGGATGCCTTGTAAAATAGATCGTTTACAACAACTACAGATTTACACATTAGGTACCAGAGTTGTGCTAATTAAAGTGTGTAATACTATAAAGCAAAAAGCAAACTACAGCAGATGCTGTAAATCTGAGACAGGAGCAGAAAAAGCTGGAAACATGTTGGAATCTGTGCAGTACACATCCTTGATCAAAACTGAAAAATGAAGACAGGCATATTAATATGACCAAAAAAAGGAGGGCAACTAGACAAATAAAAACACAGAGAGCAAGCATCAGCAGAATGAGGTAGGGAATAGACAAGATTGTTGAAGAAATAGAGATGTTTCAACTTGTGGAGAGTCCAAAAGTAAGAAACATAAGTAGAAGATAGTCACAACAACAACAACTTGTATTTATATAGAGTCTTTATCATAGTGAAATGTCCCAAGGCGCTTCACAGAAGTATTATGAGACAAAAAGTTTGACACCGAGCCGCATAAGGAGAAATTAGGGCAGATGACCAAAAGCTTGGTCAAAGAGGTAGGTTTTAAGGAGCGTCTTGAAGGAGGAAAGAGAGGTAGAGAGGTGAAAAGGTTTAGGCAGGGAGTTCCAGAGCTTAGGGTCTAGGCAACAGAAGGCACGGTTGAGTGATTAATATCAGGGATACTCAAGAGGACAGAATTAGAGGAGCGCAGATATGTCGGGAGGTTGTGGGGCTGGAGGAGATTACAGCAATAGGGAGGGGCGAGGCCATGGAGGGATTTGAAAATAAGATGAGAATTTTGACATTGAGGTGTTGCTTAACAGGGAGCCAATGTAGGTCAGCGAGCACAGGGGTGATGGGTGAGCGGGACTTGGTGTGAGTTAGAACACGGGCTGCCGGGTTTTAGATCACCTCTAGATTATGCAGGAATGTGGGAGGCCAGCCAGAAGTGCGTTGGAATAATCAAGTCTAGAGGTAACTAAAGCATGGTTGAGGGCTTCAGCAGTGGATGAGCTGAGGCAGGGACGGAGATCACTAATAAATCCAATAAAGAATTCCTAAAGTGCGCCGCCCAGAACTGGACACAATACTACAGCTGAGGCCGAAAGGTTTTTTTTACGTACACGGGACGTGGCCATCGCCGGAAAAGCCAGCATTTATTGCCCATCCGAATCGCCCCTGAGAAGGAGGTGGTGAGCTGCCATTTCAGTGAGTAATTAAGAGTCAACCACGTTGCTGTGGGTCTTTAGCACACCATCCTTGCTTTGATTTTGTTTAACATTGTAAAGTGTTTTGCAAGTATGAAAGGCCACTTTTGAAAGAATAAGTAGGCTTGAGCACATGCTTCATTCGTGAACAGATCAGTTTTTCAAAGTATGTTCTTGTCACATGCTGTGTGGAATCTGAATGCACTTCTGTGAAAGACTGCTGGTTTCACTGGTTGAGGCCTTTCTATTTAACCATTATGAAAAGACATCTCTTTTGGCAATTTGGTAATTATTTAATGGAAGAAGAATGTGGGAAGTATAGCTTGTCATGTGGCCACAATAGACAGGAGTACATCCGATCAGATAACACAAATAAGCATGATTGACAAAAATCAGTCAGCAATTTACACGGGCATAAATTTCTCTGTTTAGATGTCTACAGGACAAAGAGGGAGATAAGTTCCTTATTGGTTCATTAAGGAACCAAAGACAGATTGCCAATACCACTAACTCCACTGGGCTATTTGCTGAACTTATTTTCCCGTGAATGGTCCTTGTATTATTACATTGTGAGTTATGCTCAAACAGTGAAGAAGTAAGATTGCAACAGGGTGTAGATTTTCCTCGGGGCACGTCTGGATAATTGGACTATTTAAACAAAACAAATCTCTGTTACTGGAAAAGAGTGTCTCCCACCAGCTCAGATGCTCATCGGTTACAGGATAACCAGAAAACTGCAAAACCTACCAAAAATACTTCCTTTCAAAACAAAGGGTGGCAGACTGCCATTCACACTTTAATCATTGAAGAAGGCTGACTGTTTTCTCTCAGTGGTTAAAAAAAACCTACCAGTTGAATACTACCAACTGTACGTGCCTTGAAAATGCAGGGAATGTAACATTGCCCGGAGCAGGCGAAGTCTTAGGTTTCCTTGTGGGATCCGGAGGTGCACTCCTGCTCCCCCTGGCTCATAATGAAATCTGTCAAATAAATGTAAATTGTACACTTATCCTCTTCTGGCCCCGGAACCGGACAGCTTTGGCCTGGTGGTGAAACTGTTGTGTATCTGTAAAGCATGCACTCCCATGTTCCGCCACAAGGCAGCTCATCCCCTGAGGTCCCACGGGATCCCAGCATCCCTTGGGAGCACTGTATATATGCCAGCCCCTAAGGCCTGTTCCTCACTCTGAAGTATCTTATTAAAGACTGAGGTCACTGTTACAGATAAGACTGCACACAGGGAGGTTAAAGTGTTAGGAACACAATAACTGACGACGAGTATACAAATCCAACGCAAAGATGCAGCAAACTGTGGGCATCCTGGAGAAGTTCTCGGAGGGTGAGGACTGGGAAGCCTATGTTGAACGGCTAGACCAGTACTTTATAGCCAACGAGCTGGTTGGAGAAGGAAGCGCTGCAAAAAGGAGAGCGGTCCTCCTCACAGTCTGCGGGGCACCGACCTACAGCCTCATGAAGAATCTTCTGGCTCCAGTGAAACCCACAGATAAGTCATTTGAGGAGCTGTGTACACTAGTTCGGGAGCATCTTAACCCGAGGGAGAGCGTGCTGATGGCGAGGTATCGGTTCTACACGTGCCAGCGATTTGAAGGTCAGGAAGTGGCGAGCTACGTTGCCGAGCTAAGGCGATTTGCAGGACAATGTGAGTTTGATGGCTACCTGGAGCAAATGCTCAGAGACTTTTTTGTACTGGGCATTGGCCACGAGACCATCCTACGAAAAATTTTGACTGTAGGGACACCGACCCTCAGTTAGGCCATTGCGATAGTACAGGTGTTTATGTCCACCAGTGATAACATCAAACAAATCTCTCAGCACACAAGTGCTAGCAATGTTCATAAGTTAACTGGAACTGTGTTTGCGAGCAGAAATGTACAGGGCAGAACCCATGAGTCTGCAACAGCCAGCAGGCCTCAGGTGACCCAGATGACTCAGAGTCCACAACAAAGGATGAATGCAAGGCAATTCACACCTTGTTGGCGTTGTGGAGGCTTCCATTCAGCTTATTCATGCCACTTCAAAGGATATGTTTGCAAGAGCTGTGGAACAATGGGGCACCTCCAATGAGCTTGCAAATGAGCTACAAGCTCTGCAAAACCTACTAATCACTACGTGGCAGAGGAAGATCGGTCCATGGTAGATCAAAGCAATTTCGAGCCTCAGAGAGAGGAGCAGATGCTGAAGTACACGGGGTGCACACATTTTTGATGAAATGTCCACACATAATGCTAAACGTAAAATTGAATGGCTTATCTGTAGCCATGGAACTGGACACTGGCGCTAGCCAATCCATCATGAGTAAAAAGATGTTTGAGAGACTGTGGTGCAACAAAGTATTCAGACCAGCCCTGAGCCCCATCCACACGAAACTGAGAACATACACCAAAGAGCTTATCACTGTCCTGGGCAGCGCCATGGTCAAGGTCACCTACGAGGGTATGGTGCAAGAACTGCCACTCTGGATTGTCCCGGGTGATGGCCCCACAATGCTTGGAAGTAGTTGGCTGGGCAAAATCCGCTGGAACTGGGATGACATCCAAGTGCTATCACATGTCAATGAGGCCTCATGTACCCAGATTCTTAACAAATTTCCTTCCCTTTTTGAGCCATGCATTGGAAACTTTTCCGGGGTGAAGGTGCGGATCCACTTCGTCCCAGAATCACGATCCATTCACCACAAGGTGCGAGCGGTACCTCACATGATGAGGGAGAGAGTGGAAATTGAGCTGGACAGGCTGCAACGCGAGGGCATCATCTCTCCAGTGGAATTCAGCGAGTGGGCCAGCCCGATTGTTCTCGTACTCAAAAGTGATGGCACGGTCAGGATTTGCAGCGATTATAAAGTAACTATTAATCGTTTCTCGCTACAGGACCAATACCCGCTACCTAAGGCAGACGATCTATTTGCAACGCTGGCAGGAGGCAAGGCGTTCACCAAGCTCGACCTGACTTTGGCCTACATGACGCAGGAGCTGGAGGAGTCTTCGAAGGGCCTCACCTGCATCAACACGCACAAGGGACTGTTCATCTACAACAGATGCCCGTTTTAATTCGTTCGGCTGCAGCGATCTTCCAGAGAAACATGGAGAGCCTACTCAAATCGGTACCACACACGGTGGTCTTTCAGGACGACATATTGGTCATGGGTCGGGACACTGCCGAGCACCTACAAAACCTGGAGGAGGTCCTCCAGTAACTGGATCACGTAGGGCTGCGGCTGAAGTGGTCGAAATGCGTTTTCATGGCAACAGAAGTGGCGTTTTTGGGGAGAAAGATCACGGCGGATGGCATTCGGCCCACAGACGCCAAGACAGAAGCTATCAGGAATACGCCCAGGCCACAGAACGTCACGGAGCTGCGGTCGTTCCTGGGACTCCTCAACTATTTTGGTAACTTCCTACCGGGGTTAAGCTCCCTTTTCGAGCCCCTACAAGGGTTATTGGGTGAGAACTGGGTGTGGGGAAAAAAAACCAAGTAATTGCTTTTGAGAAAGCCAGAAACATTTTATGCTCCAACAAGTTGCTTGTATTGTATAACCCGTGTAAAAGACGTGTGCTAGCATGTGACACGTCGTCGTACGGAGTTGGGTGTGTATTACAACAAGCTAACATTACGGGGAAGTTGCAACCTGTTGCCTATGCTTCCAGGAGTTTGTCTAAGGCCAAGAGAGCCTAAGCATGATTGAGAAAGAGGTATTAGCGTGTGTGTTCGGGGTAAAGAAAATGCATCAGTACCTGTTTGGCCTCAAATTTGAGCTGTAAACCGATCACAAGCCCCTCACATCCTTGTTCGCTGAAAGCAAGGAGATAAATATGAATGCCTCAGCCCGCATACAAAGGTGGCATTGGCGCAATTAGCATATAACTATACCATCCGCCAAAGGCCAGGCACCAAAACTGTGCGGATGTTCTCAGTTGGCTACCATTGCCCACCACGGGGGTGGAAATGGCGCAGCCTGCAAACTTGTTGATGGTGGCGCAGCCCGCAGATTTGTTGATGGTCGTGATGTCTGTAAGTGCTGTAAGCTTGTAATGCTTGTTGCTCCATACTGTGGATGTGGACGTATTGTATACTGCAGCTGCAGAGTTATAATAAACAGACAGGCAGCTTCCGGTAGCTTCCGGACCAAGCAGCCTCCATGTTAGGAGCTGTGTGTGTGTGCTCTGTGAAGATATCACAGTTAGCGACTGAGGATGGAGATTTTTCGGATGTTTAAAGCTTAAATTTTGTTGGTGAAGGATTCAGCCAGCCGACAGAAGACTTTAAAAGTTTCTGTCTTTGAAAAAAAGCTTCAAAATCCAAGGTAAAACATAGACATAGAAACATAGAAAATAGGTGCAGGAGTAGGCCATTCGGCCCTTCGAGCCTGCACCGCCATTCAATGAGTTCATGGCTGAACATGCAACCTCAGTACCCCTTTCCTGCTTTCTCGCCATACCCCTTGATCCCCCTAGTAGTAAGGACTATATCTAACTCCTTTTTGAATATACTACAGCACATGGTGAGAACAGCTTGGCAGGTGTAATCAGATATTTGGGTGAATATAGACATGACCAGGAATGTTTTAAGTATATGTGGATCGGCTAGAAATGTATTTCACTGCAAATAACATAATCAAAGTTCCAGACAAGGCAGTCCAAAAAAAGGGCTGTGTTGGAACGGAAGAAAGTGATTTTCTTATCCGTGGCAGGTCCGACATTGTACGAAACCCTTGTAAATCTGCTTGTGCCTGACAAGCCAAAGGACACATCGCTTAAAGAGATTTTAAAGAAGCTGGAGCAGCACTATAACCCCAAACCATTACAAATTGCTGAAAGCTATCGTTTCGGGATACGGAATCAAAAGCCTGATGAAAGTATCGCTGATTACATCATAGCATTAAAAAAGCTATCGATGCACTGTAATTTTGGGAACTTTCAAAACCGAGCATTACGGGATCGTTTTGTTCGTGGGGTGAAAAATGATGCGATCAGAAGGATGTTATTGACGATGGATGACTTGACTTTTGAGATTGCTTGTCAGACAGCGAGGTCGATGGGCATGGCCGAACAATATTCCCGAGAATTAAATAATAATTACGGTCGTCAGTCAATCAAGGTAAATCACCTGCAGGTTCAAAGTAAACGACGGTGGGGGCCGAAAGTCTCAGAAACTGGAAATTCTAACAGAACTTCGAAGTCATGCTATAGGTGCCTGGGACAACACATTGCTAAAAGTTGTCCATACGTGAAGCCAGAGTGTTTCTTCTGCAGAAAGACTGGGCATCTTGCGAAGGCATGCTGACTGAAGGGTAAACCAGCTTTTAAAGCTATGAGTCCAGTGTTCAAAGCTATGAGTAGTAATCCAAAGAGACTGCATGGCTTGGAGGAACAACAGCAGGACGGGGAGATGTTAGAATTACACGCCATCAGGAGCACGAGGTTAACGGACAGCGATTCGGAAAGCATCAAAATCCACATAGATGTTGCGGGATTCAAGATACCAATGGAAATTGACACGGGTCCCTCCATGAGTGTAGTACCGGAATCACTGTACCTTGACAAATTGCGTGATTTCGAACTGGAGAAATCCAAGATAGAGCTGCGAGGCTACTCGGGAGAGAAAATTCCTGTAGTAGGCCGCATCACTGTACCGGTGAAATATAAAGATCAATTTCAGAACTTGCCTCTAATAATAGTGAAAGGAGGCAAGACTGCTTTACTAGGAAGAAATTGGTTAAGCTCACTGAAGCTGGATTGGAGTAAGATCTTCTGTGTGGAAGCGAGATTTTCATTAACGGATGAGGTTATCAAACAGTATCCGAAGGAGTTCTGCGAAACGAGCAGTCCGATCCAAGGCTTCAAGGCAAGTGTCAGGGTACAGAAGGACGCTAGATCGGTTTACTACAAGCCACGTTCCGTACCGTATGCACTCGAAGAGAAAGTTGAGCAAGAACTCAAAAGACTAGAGACTGAGAACATTATTTGTAAGATAGAGCGATGTAATTGGGCTACACCCATTGTTGTTGTACCTAAGTCTGATGGTAAAGTAAGATTGTGTGGGTAACCGTAAACCAGGTTCTAGAGGGTAATGTCCCCAATACATTGCCGAATATAGAAGATTTGTTCACAACACTGACAGGTGGTCAGATCTTCTCAAAACTGGATCTTACGAATGCCTACTTACAGCTTGAACTAGATGAGGAGTCCAAGTCATGTTTGACTATAAACACTCATCTAGGCCTATATCAATTTAATAGGTAACCATTTGGAGTGTCTTCCGCTCCTGCCATATTCCAAGGGGTGATGAAGCATATTTTGCAAGGTATTGAAGGGGTAGTATGTTATTTGGATGACATATTAATTTCAGCACCAAATAGGCAAATTCATAATAAGATATTGAATGAAGTCCTCAAACGGCTAGAGAAGCACAGAGTACGAGTGTCTGCTCATAAGTGTGACTTATTTAAAAACTCAGTGGAGTAGTTAGGGTACAGAGTAGACAAAGATGGTTTACATCTGACCAAGGAAAAATTGGATGCAATTAGAAATGCACCCACTCCCAGGAATGTCACTGAACATCGTTCATTCTTGGGTCTTTTGAACTATTATGGGAAGTTCCTACCAAATTTGGCTATTGTATTACATCCTCTGAATAAACTTTTGAAAAAACAGGTCCAGTGGAAGTGGTCAAAAGAATGTGAAACAGCGTTTAAGGAGTGTAAAAACAAATTGGTAGAGAGCACCATGTTAGTTCACGATGACATGTCTAAGGAGATTAAACTAGCATGTGATGCTTCTCCATATGGAGTTGAGGCAGTAATCTCCCATGTATCAAGTAGTGAGGTTGAAGAGACCAATTGCTTTTGCTTCACGCACTCTCAGTGTCAGTGAAAGAAATTATGCGCAAATTGAAAGGGAAGCTTTGGCATTAATTTTTGGGGTCAAGAAGTTTCACAAATACTTGTATGGTCGTAAGTTTACCATCGTTACGGACCATAAGCCCCTAACAGCAATCCTCCATCCAAAGTCCCCAGTTCCAAAATTAGCTGCAGCCCGAATGCAGAGATGGGCTTTGATTTTGTCAGCATATACATATGATATTGAATACAGATGATCAGCTGATCACAGTAATGCTGATGCAATATCTAGATTGCCTTCCCCATCACAAGTTACACCCGATAGGGAAGAAGTATTTTATTTTTCATACATTGATGAACTGCCAGTCACAGCTGAAGAGATTGGTAGAGCAACCAAACGTGACCCCGTGATGTCAAAGGTGTATGAGTATATTGCAACTGGATGGCGAAACCAGGTAACAGACAAAGATACACATCCATTCTTCATTCGTAGGAATGAATTATCAGTAGATAAAGATTGTATCATGTGGGGTGCAAGAGTGGTTATACCAAAGAAATTCAGGTCCAAATTATTTGGAGACCTCCATGACCAGCACCTGGGAATGTGCTTGACCAAGAGTTTTGCACGCAGTTATTTAGGGTGGCCAGGTCTTGATAAAGATATAGAGTACATTGTGAGTCAGTGTACGACATGTCAATTGGTAAGCAAGCAACCACCACCAGTATCGTTACATCCATGGAAATGGCCTCCCAGGGTATGGCAAAGGCTACATATTGATTTTGCTGAGTTTAGATGGACAACAATTGTTCATTGTAATTAATAGCCATTCAAAGTGGGTTGAGGTGTTTCCAATGTGGAAAATAACAAGTAAAATATTGGACATTTTACGAAAATTATTTTTTGCATTTTGCCTCCCTGAAGAAATGTTTTCGGATAATGGACCACAATTTCGTTCAGAAGAACTTGCACAATTCACAAGCAAAAATGGTGTGAAACATACCAAGGTTCCACCATACCACCCTGCTTCGAATGGTGCAGCAGAGCACACTGTACAAATTGTCAAACGTGCCCTCATAAATCAAATATTAGATCCAAATCCAAGGAAATGACAGTTGTCACTGGATCACAAATTGGTTAATTTTTTGATTACATATCAAAATACTCATACAACGACTGGTAGAACGCCAGCGGAGTTGTTTCTCAAACGACAGCCACGAACCAGATTCTCATTATTAAAGCCAAATTTGGCACAGTCTGTAGAAGAGACACAAATTAGACAAAAAGAGAATCATGATAAAGGGAGACTAAAAGAGAGAAGAATGAAATTAAAGCAGAAGGTGAGATTGAAGAACCATCACCATAAATGGTTAAAGTGGTTACCCGGAAGAGTGGTGAAGATATGTGGTCCTCGCACATATTTGGTAAAGATGTTTGATAATGGATAGGTTAGGTTTGTCCATATTGATCATATTTTACCAACAGACATGGACGGAATTGAAGGTGGGAATGATTCAATTATTTCTGACTCATCAGATAGTTTTGATACACCAGTAGCAAATCCGAAATCCAATGTACTGGAAACAAATCCAGGAGAGAATCAGAATGAAAGTCTGAGTCCGAGTCAGGAAAACAAAAAGCTTGAAGTTAGAGTGAGTTCAAATGAAAATCAAGGAAATTCCATGGAGGAAAATGTTCCTCAGGATGAGCCTCGAATGAATGTGAAATCAACACCATGTTTGGAAGGTTCTGTTCGAGAGCGAAGGTATCCTCTTTGAAACAGAAAAGAGTTAAATTTATAAATATGTATAAAAATGAAGTTATTTATGATGTTTGTTATGATGGTTTTTTCATTAAGGAGGGAGAAGTGTAATGTCTGTTAGTGCTGTAAGCTTGTAAAGCTTGTAGCTCCATACTGTGGATGTGGACGTATTGTGTACTGCAGCTGCAGAGTTATAATAAACTGACAGGCAGCTTCCGGTAGCTTCCGACCAAGCAGCCTCCATATTAGGAGCTGTGTGTGTGTGTGTGCTCTGTGAAGATATCACAATGGTCATGGAAGCGTTTGAAAATGATAAATCACCTGTCACGGCCCGCCAGATTAGGACTTGGACCAGCCAAGATCCTCTGCTGTCCCGAGTAAAAAAACTGTGTACTGCATGGGAGCTGGGCCAGCATCCCCATTGAAATGCAAGAGCCAATCAAGCCGTTCCAGCGGTGAAAGGACGAGCTGTCCTTTCAGGCAGACTTCCTGTTGTAGGGTAACCGCGTAGTGCTACCAAAAAAGGGCAGGGAGACGTTCATCTCGGATCTCCACAGCACACACCCGAGTATAGTAATGATGAAAGCGATAGCCAGATCCCATGTGTGGTGGCCCGATATCGACTCTGACTTAGAGTCTTGTGTACGGCAATGCAGCGTATGTGCTCAGTTGAGCAATGCGCCCAGAGAGGCACCACTAAGTCTATGGTCCTAGCCCTCCAGACCATGGTCGAGGATCCATGTCGACTATGCGGGCCCGTTTCTCGGTAAAATGTTCCTGGTGGTGGTGGATGCTTTTTCAAAATAGATTGAATGTGAAATAATGTCGGGAAGCACCGCCACCACCACCATTGAAAGCCTGAGGGCCATGTTTGCCATCCACGGCCTGCTTGACATACTGGTCAGTGACAACGGGCCATGTTTCACCAGTGCCGAATTTAAAAGAATTCATGACCCGCAATGGGATCAAACATGTCACCTCGGCCCCGTTTAAACCAGCCTCCAATGGGTAGGCAGAGCGGGCAGTACAAACAATCAAACAGAGCCTTAAACGAGTCACAGAAGGCTCACTCCAAACCCGCCTGTCCCGAGTACTGCTCAGCTACCGCATGAGACCCCACTCGCTCACAGAGGTGCCCCCGGCTGAGCTACTCATGAAAAGGACACTTAAAACCAGACTCTCGCTGGTTCACCCCAACCTGCATGATCAGGTAGAGAGCAGGCGGCAGCAACAAAATGTAAACGATGGTCGCGCCATTGTGTCACAGGAAATTGATCTGAATGACCCTGTGTATGTGCTAAACTATGGACATGGTCCCAAATGGATCGCGGGCACGGTGATAGCTAAAGAAGGGAATAGGGTGTTGGCAGTCAAACTAGACAATGGACAATTTTTCAGAAAGCACCTGGACCAAACGAGGCTACGGTTCACAGACTGCCCTGAACATCAGACACCAGCAGACACCAGCTTTTTCGAGCCCACAACACACACCCAAAGGATCAACGACACCACCCCGGACCAAGAAATCGAACCCATCATGCCCAACAGCCCAGCAAGGCCAGGCTCACCTAGCAGCCCTGCAGGGCCAACAACATGCCAGCCCAGCAAGGGCACAGCCAACACACCAGAACAGACATTTGTATCGAGGCGGTCCACCAGGGAAAGAAAGGCTCCCGACCGTCTCACCTTGTAAATAGTTTTCACTTTGACTTTGAGGGGGGGCGGGGAGTGCTGTTGTGTATCTGTAAAGCATGCGCTCCCATGTTCCGCCACCAGGCAGCTCATCCCCTGAAGTTCCACGGGATCCCAGCATCCCTTGGGAGCAATGTATAGAAGACAGCCCCTAAGGCCTGTTCCTCACTCTGGAGTGTCTTATTAAAGACTGAGGTCACTGTTACTTTAACTTCCCTGTGTGCAGTCTCATCTGTGTTCGGAACACCATAGAAACCACCAATGCTTCTCCACTCGGGCCTCAGGTAAAAATACCAGTTCGGCCCCGAGGTTGTCATTGGAGCCCGATCTGCATGTATAACAAAGGACCTCCCTATCTCTGCAATCTCCTCCAGCCCTACAACCCTCCAAGAACTCTGCATTCCCTCAACTCTGGCCTGTGCAGCCCCCACTCCTTTCACCCCACCATTGGCTTCTGTGCTTAAACCCTGAAATTCTCTGTGTAACTCCCACTGCTTCTCCACCTTCCTCCCCTCCTTTCAGACCCTGTTTAAAACTTGGCTCTTAGACCAAGGTTTTGGTCACTTGTCCTCTTAACTCCTTCTTTGGCTCAGAGACAATTTCTGTCTGCTAATGCTCCTGTAAAGTGTCTTGGAACGTTTTCCTAAGTTAAAGGCGCTTTGGAAATGCAAGTTGTTGCTGTTATTGACACCTCTATTGAATGGCCGTTCTTGCTGCCTGAAACTTAAAATTGCAATCAGCCAGAAAGGGGTGGGAGCACAGTGATATGTTTCCCCGCCATTTCACCCCAATGCTTTTAACCCTGTACTGGTCGTTCAGTCTCCTGTGACATTGCTCAAAGGAAGTCAGAAGATGTCATACTTTATACGGAAGTGGACCTTCTCTGATGTAGGGATAACTCCGTGTTCTCACAGGGAGCGACACTTGCAGGAATAATGAGTCATAGATAGGGTTGCAAATTTGTAGAACCCTATCTATGACTCATTATTCTCTGACCTGTGCTCCCTGTCAGCATGACTCCTACCGGGAGAATTAGGTTGTGGAGTTAACTAGCTTTATTGTTCGATTTTAAATATATGTTTTTAACATTGTGAGAGAGGTGTGGCTCAGTGGGTAGCACTCTTGTCTCTGAGTCAGAAGGTAGTGGGATCAAGTCCCACTCCAGGGACTTGGGCACAAAAATTTAGGCTGACACTTCAGGGCAGTGCTGAGGGAGTGCTGCACTGTCGGAGGTGCCGTCTTTCGGGTGAGACATTAAACCGAGGCCCCATCTGCCCTTTCAGGTGGACGTAAAAAATCCCATGGCGTTATTTTGAAGAAGAGCAGGGGAATTAACCTGGTGTCCTGGCTAATATTTCATCATCATCATAGGCAGTCCCTCAGAATCGAGGAAGACATGCTTCCACTCTAAAAATGAGTCCTTAGGTGGCTGAATAGTCCAATACGAGAACCACAGTCCCTGTCACAGGTGGGACAGAAAGTCGTTGAGGGAAAGCAAGGGTGGGACTGGTTTTCCACACGCTCTTGCCGCTGCCTGCGCTTGTTTTTCTGCATGCTCCCGGCGATGAGACTCGATTGTCAGCACCCTCCCGAATGCACTTCCTCCACTTAGGGCGGTCTCTGGCCAGGGACTCGCAGGTGTCAGTGGGAATGTTGCACTTTATCAGGGAGGCTTTGAGGGTGTCCTTGTAACGTTTTCTCTGCCCACCTTTGGCTCGTTTGCCGTGAAGAAGTTCCGAGTAGAGCGCTTGCTTTGGGAATCTCGTGTCTGGCATGTGGACAATGTGGCCTGCCCAGCGGAGCTGATCAAGTGTGGTCAGTGCTTCAATGCTGGGAATGTTGGCCTGGTCGAGGACGCTAACGTTGGTGCGTCTGTCCTCCCAGGGGATTTGCAGAGGATATTTATCCCTCAATCAACATAACAGAAAAAAAGATTATCTGGTCATTATCACATTTCGGTTTGTGGGATATTGGCTGCCGCGCTTCCTACATTACAACAGCGACCACACTCCAAAAGTACTTCACTGGCTGTCAAGTGCTTTGAGACATCTGGTGGTCGTGAAAGGCGCTATATAAATCCAAGTCTTTCTTTTCCTTTCAAATCTAGCTCTCAGTTATGGAAATTTCTAGAGTTACTCAGATAAGTATCATTTACTTCAGATAAAAAACCTTACATTTAATTTAACCTCAGCAGGTCTTGTCCCTCCCAATAATTTGAATTCCTCGTGGCTTTGCACTTTCCTGGCACATAGGCTGTCTCCTTGAGGTAATAGCTAAGGACTTGACAAGAGTTTCAATGGGAATGATATATGAATTAAGCTGCTAAAATTCATTCTGCAGTTAACGTTCAACAATTTGAAACAAAATAAATCCTGTTACTGTCTAAGAAAAGTGAACTTCTGCGATGTACAATGAAAGAAATTCTGCACTCTACATACACTCGGACTGCAGGGTTCAGAAAATTGCAGGTAAAGAGTCAAATATCAACTGCTTCTTGCTTGTTGAGAAAGGCTGAAGCCTTCAAGTAAAAATCTTAATCAAAGTGAAGGCTTGTACTAAAGATGTTGGAAGTGTGAATGTAATTTTACTGCAGGAGGATATGCAACAATGGTTAGAGAAAATAAATTAGATCTAAACATAAATAGCAGAACTCCAGGTGGGTGAGTCAACTGGTTCTGATGGCATGAAAAAGTCAAGGAGGAAACAGCAGAGACTCTGGCCACCATTTTACAATCCTGAGTTGCTATGCAAATGCCATGGGACTGGAGAGTAGGTGATGTAACACCCTGGGTCATTAAGAAGAGAAGAATAAACCGGGTAACTCTAGACCAGTTAGTTTAAATTCAGTTGTGTGCGAATTCTATGCTATTCACAATTTGAAGTAATATTAATGACCAATTTAAATGAATTGGTTAATCAAGAACACCTAGCACAGATTTGTTGAAGGTAAGTCATGTTTGACAAATTCTTTAAGACCCTGCTTAAAACCTACTACTTTGACTAAGCTTTCGGTCACCTGCCCGAGTGCCTCCTTCATTGGCTCGGTATCAATTTTTGTCCAATCACGCAGCTGTGAAGCGCCTTGGGATCTTTTACTATGTTGAAGGCGTTATGTAAATGCAAGTTATTGTTATTATTTTCCATAACATTTATTATCTTGAAAACCCCTAAAAGATTGCGGGGCCAAAATTCAGGGTCCCGGGAAGGCCCGTTACCATGGGTTTGCGATGACCATTCGTCAAAATCTAGTGGCCGCCGCGCTCCGGTCGATTGGTCCCCGCGACGCATGTTAAGTGAGGGAGTTCTTGGTGTGGTGTCAACTTCCGCTGCGGTTTGGGGCCTGTGGCCATTATTACGCTGCTCCGTGGCCACGCCACCCAAAATCAGTATAAAAACACAGCTTTTTTTTGGACAGTGCCCCCGCCAGCTTTTTGGGTCAGTACACTTTGCCGGGCTGCTCGGCACCGCTGGAGGAGAACATAAGAACATAAGAATTAGGAACAGGAGTAGGCCATCTAGCCCCTCAAACCTGCTCCGCCATTCAACAAGATCATGGCTGATCTGGCCATGGACTCAGCTCCACTTACCCGCCCGCTCCCCGTAACTCTTAATTCCCTTATTGGTTAAAAATCTATCTATCTGTGATTTGAATACATTCAATGAGCTCGCCTCAACTGCTTCCTTGGGCAGAGAATTCCACAGATTCACAACCCTCTGGGAGAAGAAATTCCTTCTCAACTCGGTTTTAAATTGGCTCCCCCGTATTTTGAGGCTGTGCCCTCTAGTTCTAGTCTCCCCGAACAGTGGAAACAACCTCTCTGCCTCTATCTTGTCTATCCCTTTCGTTATTTTAAATGTTTCTATAAGATCACCCCTCATCCTTCTGAACTCCAACGAGTAAAGACCCAGTCTACTCAATCTATCATCATAAGGTAACCCTCTCATCTCCGGAATCAGCCTCGTGAATCGTCTCTGTACCCCCTCCAAAGCTAGTATATCCTTCCTTAAGTAAGGTGACCAAAACTGCACGCAGTATTTCAGGTGCGGCCTCACCAATACTCTATACAGTTGCAGCAGGACCTCCCTGCTTTTGTACTCCATCCCTCTCGCAATGAAGGCCAAAATACCGCGATCGGGTATTTTTGGTCAAAACTTTTTCTGTTGCTTTGTGTGTATTTGCTTAACCTGCAGGAAAAGTACTACTTTTTGAGAATTTAGAAGACGATTTAACTCTCACTGATTAGTGGAGGCCTGTAGGCCTCATTCTCTGCTCCACACAGGCCTGCTTGTGAGAGTCCAGCCTTCAGTCAGAATGGGCTCAGTGTTGGCAGGGGAACGCCTTGTCTACCTTGTGAGACGCAGGGCGGCACGCAGGAGAAGGCGGCGCCGACAGCAACAAGCGCAGAGGCAACGGGCAAGGGAGGCAGCCGCCATGGCTGCCCAACATCGAGAAGGACCTACAGATGGCCGCAGACCTCCATGTCGAGAGAGTAGCTAGGAGGGAGATGGCATGAGGAGGAGGCTCAGGTACGTTGACCCCCTGCACCACATACTGGGCCAGGAGGCTTGCCAGCAACAGTCCGCAGAGGCTCCCGAACATCAGCAGGAACAGGGAGAAGACAATCAGCCAGCTGCCATCGGAGAGGTCCAGCACAGACCTGGGGGAAGGAGGCCCTACCGTCAAAGGGTCTACTGACGTCAGTTCTCCTTCCTGGAGCTCAGCGATGAGCAATGTTTGCAAAGGCTGCAAAAGATCATACTGAGGGAGCTGTGCAATGTCCTGCATCAAGATATAGAGCCTCACACAAGGCTGCAGACAGCTCTGACCATTGAAACCAAGATCATCATAGCGCTCAACTTTTATGCTATGGGGTCCTTCC
This sequence comes from Pristiophorus japonicus, assembly GCF_044704955.1. Taxonomy (NCBI): domain Eukaryota; kingdom Metazoa; phylum Chordata; class Chondrichthyes; family Pristiophoridae; genus Pristiophorus; species Pristiophorus japonicus. The sequence goes on from NC_091978.1 coordinate 41,408,667, forward strand.
AGTCTGCGATTGCAGGCATTTCCAAAATATCCCAATTCTCTGCCCATTGCTCCATTTGGCAGGTCACCAATGCTCTGTATAGGAGAAAAGTGGACTATATCTCCTTCCTGATGACCAGAGAGAAGCAGGTGGAGCGGCAGGCCGGATTTGTCTGGATTGCACAGTTGCCCAGGGTGCACACACGATGGCCTAAGGGCGCCACTCATCCCGAACTCTTTATGAACAGAAAGGGATTCCACTCCCTCAATGTGCAGCTGGTGTGTGACTGCTGCCTGAATACCTGGCATCAACTGTAGGATCCTGACAGCAGCCACGATTCCTTCTGTGCCAGAGCAGTGTGCCCGCCCTCTTCACCGGGCCAAATCAGGATTGTGGATGGCTGCTTGGCGACAAGGGATATCCCCTGTCCATTTGGCTGCTGACTCCACTTTGCAACCCCAGGACTGCGGCCGAGCATTCCTAAACGACGCTCATTCTTGCTCCAGGTGCATCATCGAGCACTGCATCGGGATCCTCAAACAGAGGTTCCGTTGCCAGGACTACTCTGGTGAAGTGTTGCAGTACTCACCTGAGCGGGTCTCCATAATCGTTGTGGTCTGCTGCATGCTGCACAACCTAGCAATCATGCGGGACCAGCCGCTGAAGGTTGAGCCAGCAGTAGCACCTGATGAGGAGGAGGCGCAGGAGGAGGAGGAGGAGGAGGAGGAGGAGGAGGAGGAGGAGGATCTCCGTCACCACCCAGCCGGGAGGCTTGGTTGCCATCACAACTCTGCAAGGGAGGTGCAGACAAGTCTCTCCTCTGCTCCATGTGATTGTGGATCTAGTTTGGTCTGCAAAACAAAGAATGGTTGGTGAGTATCACGGTGATGACGCATTACAAATGAGTGCACAAGTGTTTGTCCCTGACATGCAGCTGTAAGTGTGAGATGAAAGAGAGCCTCCATTGCAAGAACACACACACATATATATTATATAGAGGCATCAACAATGAAATGCTGCTTCAGTGACTAAACAGTGAAGATGGGAAATAAGAGAATGTTGAAGGAGAGGCACGTAGATGGAAGGTCAGCAGGTGGTGGAACAGGTACTCACTTTCATAAGACGGATGATATCATGCAAATGTTTTCTGCACTGCATCGCAGTCCGGTTATGAATGGAGCTCCCTGATACCTCCCCAGCAATCTCCATCCATGCAGTGGTGAAGACCTCAGGAGTGGATCTCCCCAAGTCCGGTTAAAGGACTCTCCTCCTGCCCTCGACAGCCTGAATGAGGGTCTCCAGCTCTGCGTCAGTAAAGCGGCTTACCCTCTTGGTCCACGAGCACCAGCCATCCTGCAACCCAACTCCTTCCCCCCTCAGGGCCGAGCTGCAAATCCTTTAAGAGGGCTTGGGAGCAGCTGGCTCGTTATGTACACTTGAGCACAATGATGAATTTCTCCATGGTGATCCCGCTTCAATCAAGTCACCCACACCGCTGTAAACTGGCAATTCCAGTCGCTCTTTATCACAAGAGGCCATTTTATTTGATTTTTTTGGATGAATTTCGATCGGGGGCCCGCCGCAAAAAGTGTGGCATTGATGAGAGGTGGGGCAGGTTTGTGGCGGCCCTGAATTTCGGCCCCCGCATCTCAGTCACCTCCTTCGAAGGTGAGAAGCCTATGTTTCTCCAGTTCCTTCACATGACCCATGACTCATAATTCACGTGGGGGTTCTCCTGATCTCCTGCTGTAACTTTGAGCACAATTGTTCTGACTTCTTGATTACTTACATCTCAGCCAGGTGCTCAAATAAACCTGCAAAATCGTGAGCCTTCTGGCATACTCCCTCAAAAGCTGGAAGGATCGGATACTAGGTTGGGACCGGATACGCTGGCTCTAATGTCCCAAACATGGCCATTGATGTCGAAGGGGTTAGGGCCAAGAGTCAATGCCCGAATGCAGCAAGCCCTGGATGAAATTCAGGCTTGGACTGATAAGTGGCAAATCACATTCACGCCACACAAGTGCCAGGCAATTAATATCTCCAGCAAGCGAGAGTCTAACCACCGCCCCTTCACATTCAACAGAATTAACATTGACAAATTCCCCACCATCAACATCCTGGGGATCACCATTAACCAGAAACTTAACTGGACCAGCCACATAATTACTGTGGCTATAAGAGCAGATCAGAGGCTAGGTATTCTGTGGTGAGTGTCTCACCTCCTGACTCCCCAAAGCCTCTCCACCATCTACAAGGCACAAGCCAGGAGTAGAATGGAATACTCTCCACTTGCCTGATGAGTGCAGCTGTAAAAACACTCAAGAAGCTCGACACCATTCCAGGACAAAGCAGCCCGCTTGATTGGCACCTCATCCACCACCTTCAACATTCACTCCCTCCACCACCGGCACACCGTGGCTGCAGTGTGCACCATTGACAAGATGCACTGCAGCAACTTCACTTCTTTGGCAGCACTTTCCAAACCTGCGATCTCTACCACGTAGAAGGACAAGAGCAACAGACATATGGGGACACCACCACCTCCAAGTCACACACCATCCTGACTTGGAAATATATCGTCGTTCTTTCATCATCGCTCGCTCCAAATCCTGAAACTCCCTCCCTAACACTGTGGAAGTATCTTCACCACATGGACTGCAGCAGTTCAAGAAGGCAGCTCACCACCAAATTCTCAAGGGCAATTAGGGATGGGTAATAAATGCTGGCCATGCTAGCGATGCCCACATCCCAGGAGCGAATAAATAAAAACATCAGCAGGAATTCCCACAACCTTGGCCCTGAAAGTAATCCGGGGTTAGGGCTGGAGGTGAAACCTGTTGTCCTGCCCAACACAGTGACAGCTGTTAGGCCCACATGGAGGCTCAGGCCAGGATCGCAGGCTGGAACCCCAAAGAGGAGGAATGGAAACATTAGAAAAATAATTTTCGAGCAAAATTTTTGGCAAGTGGGCCCTAGGGGCATAGTGAGGTTACTGGGGATGGGAGCCCCTGATGCCTTCTCCTGGCCACCTACACCTCAATTTGTTGTCTCCTGCACAAGCTGGGCACTTTATATAGGAAGATCGGAGCAGGAGTAGGCCATTCAGACCTCGAGCCTGTTCAGCCATTCAATAAGATTATGGATGCACGCCTCGATATGGGCACCCACTGAGGGCATATAACTAAAGTTACCTTCTCTGGCCCTGTTTATTCTGATGGGTGGCTTATGGATTTTTTGAGGGCAAGAGTCTTTACCCCATGACTAAGCCGCACCTGTTGGATAATTAAGCAATTGCATGACATAATCTAAAGAGCACCTCAAGGACGCCTGACTCATGTTAGTGACTGGCAATGCGTAACATGAAACATAGAAAAATAGAAAAATAGAAAAATAGAAAATAGTTGCAGGAGTAGGCCATTCGGCCCTTTGAGCTTGCACCACCATTCAATATGATCGTGGCTGATCATGCAACTTCAGTAGAGAGAACAACAGTGAATAGCAGAGCGCTTACAGTGAGAATTTCTGTGCTGCACAGCTGAAGATCGGTTCTCTCGAAAGGTGACGGAAAGGGTCCCAGCTGGGAGGAAAAAAAACATGTGGAATGGAAATGCTGATACAGTCGGGACTGTGAGCAAGAAGCCCGGAATGAAAGAGTGATGACACCCAGATAGATGCAAGAGCGGATGGCACAACGGCAGGGACCTTGTGGCATCTACAGCTAACGTGGTATTGGCTTCCTACTGGCAATCCAGCCTATAGCAGAGTCTGTGCTGGAATATTGAACCTTGACTTATTTAAAGCATAAACCTAAGATGGGAGGGGAACGGAGTGGCAGAATGGGTTGAACTGCTGGTTTATATTTACTGTGGTAGTTACTCTTATACATTGCTATTATTAAAGCACTAGATCGCTATCGGGTTTCCACTTGCAATCTTGCTCCACTGACTCGGGCTAACCAGCTGCAGCAACTACAAAGATGAAGAATTTCAGTTGGAGACATTTGGGGTGACATTTAATCAGGTTAACACATGTGTTAACTAGAAGTGGGAAAATGTCATCATGAATATTCATACATTCATGTGATAAACTTGCACAGTCCAAGTTCACCCCACGCGTTGATTTTACCCATTATGGGGCAGCTCTCAATGTTACGTATCAACACTTTGAATAAATGTGCACCTGGCAATGTAGAGTTTCAAAAACTGCGGAGACAGATTTAAGGTAATTGGCATAAGAACCGGAGGAGAGATGAGGTGCATTTTTTTTATGCAACGAGTTATGTTCTGGAATGCACTGCCTGAAAGGGCGGTGGAAGCAGATTCAACAATAACTTTCAAAAGGGAATTGGATAAATACTTGAAAAAGGAAAAATTTGCAGGGCCTTGGGGAAAGAGCAGGGGGAGTGGGACTAATTGGATAGCTCTTTCAAAGAGTTGGCATGGAATGAAAGGCTTGCACCTTGCACAACCTCAGGGTGTGCCAAAGCACTTTCCAGCTAATTAAGTACTTTCGAAGTGTAGTCACTGTTGTAATGTAGGAAATATGACAGTCAATTGCACACAGCAAGCTCCCACAAACATCTAGGTGATAATGACCGGATAATCTGATTTTGTTATGTTGATTGATGGATAAATATTGGACATCTTCTTTGAAATAGTGCCGTGGGTTCTTTTATTTCGAATTGAGTGAGCAATCAGGGCCGAGGTTTAATGGGCTCAATTTTCCCCAGTGATTTGTGCCCTTTTTTTTGGAGCAGGCTGCTCTTTTTGGCCTAAGTTGAAAAACCACAGTTTCGCCAATCAATTTGCACCAATGTCAGTTAGTAACGATTTTTTTAGGTCAGTTTATTTTCAGCCAAAGGGGGTGTAACCAGCCACCTACGCTAATTAGGGAAGTTTGGCCAGCTGAGAGTTACTCCGGTTCTGCTTAGGCCAGCGTATGTGGCCTCTGCTGAAAAATCTTCCCTAGAGTTAAGGAAATCGGCGCAGCAGCTGCCCGGACACACTAAAAGAATTGAAAAACACATAGCAGCAACTTACCTCCAACCCCGCCCGAAGGCTGTCCAGTCCCATTCTCGGTCCCCTGTTCACTCAGAGACAGACTGTGTGTGTGTGTGCTTGCCTGCACCCGGGGACCCAGAATGGGACCAGACCGGCAAGCCCTTCGGGTGGGGTTGGAGGTAAGTTGCTGCGATGTGTTTTTCAATTCTTTTAATGTGTTGGGAGCTGGCTGTATGCTTCAGCTCGCACTGTGTCCCTGGTTACCATGGCAGCCCGATCTTTTTGGCACAGATCAAGGCTCCACCCCCAAAACTAAAGGTCGGGTTAGGCCACACCAAAATGAACAAATCCAGTGGGGAAACTGAGAGGTTTTTTTGGGCGTACTTAGGCCCCAAAAGATTGGGCGTAACTGTTAAAGTACGCCAAAAAAATGCTTTGGGGAAAATTGAGCCCAATGTCTCATCCAAAAGACGGTACCTCCAGCAGTGCAGGACTCTCTTAGCACTGCGTTGGAGTTTTAGCCTAGATTTTTGTGCTCAAGTCTCTTGGAATAGGACTTGAAGCCACAATCCTCTGACTCAGAGGCAAGAGTGTTAACCACTGAGTCATGGCTGACACTATGGGCTGAATGGCCTGCTTCTGCTCTGTATGATTCTGTGAATGTAAGAGACTACAAGAGGAAATATTCAGTGGATTCCAAGCTCCATGGAGATGGGGAAGTACACAATTAGGCAAGGAGTGGTATGTGTTTAGATAGGGTGCTTTAGAATCATAGAATCAAAGAATGTTTACAGCTCAGAAGGAGGCCATTCAGCCCGTCAAGCCTGCGCTGGCTCTCTACAAGAACACTCAAGCTAGTCTTACTCCCCTGCCTTTTCCCTGTAGCCCTGCATTTCTTTTTTCTTCAGGTACTTATCCAACTCCTTTTTGAAAGATAAGATTGAATCTGCCTCCACCACCCTTTCAGGCAGTGCATTCCAGATCCTAACCACTCACTGCGTAAAAAAGTTTTTCCTCATGTCGCCTTTGGTTCTTCTGCCAATCACCTTTATTCCAGAGGGAGAAGCGGACACTGTGTCTGTTTCACCCTGTGACGAGTTCACCTCCTGGATCATTGAGGGAGAGATGGTCCTGAAAGGACAATGGAATCCAGCCCCTCAGCTGTCCGAGTCTGTAAAGGATAGTGAACGAACGAGGGGCTTTACGGAGGAAAGGGAAAATAAACAAAACTCAATGAAAGTAATAACTGTAAGCCTTTGGTTTGGGATGTGACTTAGACATTCTTGTATTTAAGAACAAGTTTTTATTCTCTGAAATGCGGTTTACTCAGTGTAAGCACTTTAACTCAGCCTTAGAAATCCCAATACTTGGAGCTAAGCTTTAAAAGTCCTCTGACTTAAAATTTATGTACCAAAGAAACCCAACATACATTTAGTACCAAAAGCCACTAACCTCACACATCTTAAGGGGAAAAAAATCCAATTAAGTAGGGTTTTAACAGTTTCAATAAAAATTGGACTTTCCCTCCCCAAGATAAGAGCTCACACTGCTGCTGCGTGCTTTGTGTGGAGGGAATATCCACTTCTACTAAACATATAATCCTGGCTCAGAGGACAATGAGGAGGACATTTATACAGCAACGGAATAAAAAAACTACTCGTTTGGTAGAATTGATTTTAAATTACAAAATATACTGAAATATACAGCATAACTGGAAAATGACTTCTCGAGAGATGTAGGATTAAATGCACCTTAAATGTTAGAAAATCATTTCTTTCCCACTACAGATGCAGCTAGATATCGCTCCTAGCTGAACTAAGAATTGAATAAGATTTTGTGTCGATGTTTTGTGCATCCTTTGATATGAATCACCTTTTTTTTTGCCAAAAATCACTCAGGCCTGAATTTTTAAGACTTAGCGATTTTCCTTTATAAACTTACCAATTTGGAAATCCTTCCTGATGTTTATTAGAAAGGGTAACAACGCCATTGTTGGAAACCGTGTTGAACAGGGGGACCGATTAACTCTTTCTGTACTGAGTGTCATCGCAATAGTCTGGCCGTGTCTTCTTGTGTGGGAGCTGAACAGGGGAGTTTAATTAGCATTTTCAATTTGACGTGGATTTTTTTTTCCCTTTCCTTCTTTCTGTAAATCAGAAAAAAAAGGAAGCGCATTGGAACTATGCTCGCTAAATAACATTTTTTTTTAAATCAAGTGTTCTGAACTGTGCACTACTGTGTCACGGAGGAATCTAACCCAGAGCACTGCAGCATTTGACCAAAGCTGTCAATGTATTCTGTGTAAAATTATATCACAAGATGGGTTCTTGTCAACAAATGGAATTTAGGGTTCTTGCAAATGCAACAAGGGATACGTGGACTAGACGGACTTCTCTCAGAGCGTTGTAAATCTGTAGAATTCGCTGCCTCAGAGAGCTGTGGAAGCTGGGACATTGAATACATTTAAGACAGAAATAGACAGTTTCTTAAACGACAGGGGGATAAGGGGTTATGGGGAGTGGGCGGGGAAGTGGAGCTGAGTCCTTGATCAGTTCAGCCATGATCTTACTGAATGGCGGAGCAGGCTCGAGTGGCCGTATGGCCTACTCCTGCTCCTATTTCTTATGTTCTTACGTTCTCCAGCCTGAAACGGTTACTATGGCTGGGATGTTTCTTACCTCGGCGGGTCCGGGGCGGGCGATGTCGGTGGTGGGTTACGAACCCGCTGCTGACTCCATCCCGCTGTCTAAAAGGAATTTACGTTGCTGGGGCTTGTTAAGCCCACCCAGTGCGATTCCTGGTCCAATTACAGGAAGCGGGTCTGGTGACGTCTTTCATGACCCGTTATCAGCCGGTTTTCTTAAATGGACCATGTCCACATTGATTTTGACAGTTGTGCTGTCAGTGTTCTACAGTATTGAGGTGCTGCATACACTGACAAGCACTGCACAAAGGTGCACAGCTGCACCCAGGTTCTCCCATGTCTCCCTCCATATGCTTATGGAAGGAATCAGAGCACGCAGGGAGGTTCTCTTCCCCTCCAATGGTTGGAAGAGATCTCCCCGGAGATCAACACAGCTTGGTTTCACATTGCAGGGGATGTCACAAGCAGGGATGATGTCAGGAGGACTGTAGTGGCGCTAACCTTTCAATGATCTCATTAGATCACAAAACCACACTCACCTTCACCCTCCAGTGCCTCTCATCACATCCCCATCACTCTGCCTTCCCTACCCTACTCCTGCACATCCTTACGCACACTAACTTACCTTGCACCTCCACTCACATCTTACTAACCCCATCTCACGGCGTACGGTAGCACAGTGGTTATGTTACTGGTCTGGTAATCCAGAGTTCTGGACTAATGATTCAGAGATATGAGTTTGAATCCTACCATGGCATAAATTCAGTTAACTGAATAAATCTAGAATAAAAGGCTAATATCAGTAATGGTGACTATGGGCTAGAATTTCCGCAAAGCCTGCCAGCACCCAATTGCTGCCCAAAAAACCACTAGGGCTGGGAAAATTATCACCAGCAAAAACATCCCCAAAAAAATAATTTTAAAATCCACCCAGCAAAAAATCATGGCCCTTGCACCCCTAATCTGGGCAAAAAAGTGCAATTTACGGTAGAATGAGCAGTGCCTAAAGAAAATGGGCAAAAAATATAAAAATTTAACCCGCGGCTGTGGGTTGGGCCCAACACCAAAATAAAAATAATTTTTCAAAAAACCTAACTAAAAAATCCAAAATACATTCCCAAGATACTTTTAAATTAAATCACTCCAACAGATTTTGAAAATGATTAGTAAAAAACCAATCACTTACCTTTTTCTTGCTGACCTACTTACCTCCGCTGATTCTCGGGGCATTTTTTGAAAAATATATATATACTTACCTACGGGTCACCGCTCAGCCAAAAATCGTGCCAGGATGGTCTGTGGACGGTGCACGCCGGCGGTCCACTCCCCAGCAGGACTTTGAAACCGCCGTACCTGAGGTAAGGAATATTCGCTCACCTGATTATCGCCCACAGTGGCCAATACTGCCCAGAAACCGGGTGGTAAGCCATAGGAAATTCCAGCCCTATGAAACTACCAGATTGTTGCAAAAACCCATCTGGTCCATTGATGTCTTTTAGGGAAGGAAATCTGCCATCCTTACCTGGTCTGGCCTATATGTGACTCCAGACCCACAGCAATGTGGTTGACTCTTAACTGCCCTCTACGGTTCAAGAATGTGCCTTACCACCTTCTCAAGGGCAGTTAGGGATGGGCAATATCCCATGAATGAATTATTTTTAAACTCTCAAACTCACTCTCATCCTGGTGCAATCATACCAACTAACAACACACAAGGGTAACCACGTGGGTTCTTTTCTCCAATGTTCATATAATGTTTTGTGTTAACGTGCTGTCAAACATTTATTTTCAACACTTTTCATACTTTGACAGATTTGTGTGCACCTTTGGACGTGGCTTAGTGAGTAGTAGTGAATGGTGAGACATAACAGTACCCTCCACAATGGTGTTGAGTGTGAAAGGAATGGCTTGGGCATTATAGGGATGCTTTATGGCGTTGGTGTGGGATGGTGCCAAACTGGCGCATCATGTGTCAGTCATGGTGTACAGCATCAAGTGAAGTAAATCTGGCCATGGTAAGGCCATCCCTGGCATCCCGGGCAGCAATGTGGTCATGTGCTGATGCTCTGTGTCCTGTGCAGCATCAGGTGATTGTGAAGAAGGTTGGTTTTGGTGCCGCTGGTGTGTTTGGTGTTATTGGTGTTGGGGCTGATCATGCTCAAACTCTGAGGACCAAGGTGAGAGAGTATAAAGGGCACCCATGGTGATGGAATAGACGGCAGGTAAAGTAGAGATGACAGAAGCATTCTGTCAATGGTGAGAGAGTTTTTCCAATGAGGTAAGAGTGGATGGAAAGTGGAAAGGCTACAGAATCTGTGCTGGAGATGGACCGAGAAACAGCTTCTGGCTGAGGAAAGTGATGATCTGTCAGGTGGGAGCTCTGATTGTACATTTGAAGCTGTCAAATAATCAGCTGGAGCAATAGCCACTGATCTCCCTCCTCAGGTTTACACACATGGTCCCTAAGCAGTGTGGACCCCGTGTGCAAGCATGTAAAGTGAAAAGCTAATGTAAAGAAGTCTGTTAATGATGTGTCAACTAGATGCTAATAAGTTTAATTGGGTCGGACACCGCTGCTTGTCGGGTCTGCATCAGCTGCATGATTGTTCAATTTGTTAAGTTGCTCATAACAATATAGTTCTTATATTAGTGACTATACCCCAATTCTATGATTGCTATGTTAGTGAATCTACCCCAACTGTGTTTGTGATATTAGTAAATTGACCCCAACCACATGATCGCTTGATTAGTAAATTTACCACCAGCTGCTCAATTGTTATATTAGCAAATCTTCTCCCAGCCAGATGATCGAAATGTTAGTAAATCTATCGCCAACCATGGAATTACAATATCAGCAAGCCTACTCCCAACCATAACATCTTACGACATCGGCAGTTAGGATGGCATTGGGAACTCTGCTGTAATTTAGAAACAGAGGCCTGGAAATAATACAGTGAAAACACCATAGAATAAATGCTCATGACATTCATCTGAAATTCCTTTAATGGAAGCTTTACACCATTTACTTTGTCAATGTGATAGGAATTTCAGATGAATACATTAAGCATTTATCCATCCTTATCCCACACTGTGGTTTCAGCAGCAAAGAGCAAAAATCATTCAAATCAATCACCATAAATTCGGGAGCAGCTTTAATTGGGTGCGTTGATTATCTGATGCAGGCTCCGAGGGAGCAAGGGATAGTAACCGTGCAGAATTTACCCTATTGTGTGATTGAAAGCAAAAACCTTTTGCAAAATAGTAGAGTTAATATAATTGGAAGTTTGCCTTTTTTTGTGGGATATTGCAGTATCCTAAAGGAACATTGGGATTGTTCTCCTTAGAGCAGAGAAGGTTAATGGGAGAAAGTAAGGAAGGAAGGAAAGAACGAAGGAAGGAAGGGAGGAAGGAAGGAAGTAGAAAGAAGAAAGAAAAAAAAGACTGACTTGCATTTATATAGCACCTTTTATGACCACCAGATGTCTCAAAGTGTTTTACAACCAGTGAAGTACTTTTGAAATGTAGTCACTATTGTATTGCAGGAAACGAGGCATCCAATTTGTGCACAGCAAGCTCCCGCAAATAGCAATGTGTTAATGACTAGATAATCTATTTTTGTGATGTTGATTCAGGGATAAATATTGGCCAGGACACGATGGAGAACTCCCCTGGTCTTCTTGAAAATAATGTCATGGGATCTTTGACATCCACCTGAGCGGGCAGGCCAGGTCTCAGGTGTTGTACTCAAGTCTCTGAAGTGGGACTCAGAGGCGAGAGTGCTACCCACTGAGCCACAGTTGACACTATAATCAAGATATTTAAAATGATGAGGGGTTTTGATAGAGTGAATAAGGAGAAACTGTTTCCACTGGCGGGAAGGTTGGTAACTAGAGGACAAGGATTTAAAATAATTGGCAAAAGAAGATGAGGGGAGATGAGAATTTTTTTCACACAACGCGTTGTTGTGATCTGAAATGCACTGGCTGAAAGAGTGGTGAAAAGAGATTCAATAGCAACTCTCAAAAGGGAAGTGGATAAATACTTGAAAAATAAAAATTTGCAGGGCTATGGGCAAAGAGCCGGGGAATGGAACTAATAGGATAGCTCTTTCAAAGAGACACAATAATGAATGGCCTCCTTCTATGTTGCAAGATGCTATGAAAACCTGAGGCACATTTCCAACACCAATGGTCCAGTCAAAGGACATCTACAGCTGATGTCACATCAATACGTCTGGATGATGCAATGATACGGTATTTACATGGAAATGCCCACAGAGAAAATAAAGATTAACTGTGCCTCAAAGTGTACAAATCGCTGTTTGCCATTAAAATGGAATCTCACTTACCGTATTCACTTTTCACCAATCAAGGAAGATTTTGCAGCCCTTTTTAGCTGCCAATCCCACATCACCGACTAATTGATTGCTTTAGGTGAGGTTAATTAATTAATTCGTAGAATGGCTGCAAGGCTCAAAAAGGTGTTTATTGAATCTTAAAAGGTCTATTAAAAACACATAATGTATGGAAGTTTAAACAATTTATATAGAACAGAATAAATTGTTGATGCTTCCATTTAATAAACCATAAAATTACTTGCTTCATTATGTTTTTAGTTACTTTTTTTCCCCCTCCTGTGCAGTATCTTCCACTCATTGCCGGCAAGTTTTAAGTGCCTATTTGAAATCAATTTCTCTAATAATGGGTTTAATGAGATCATCAATTAAGGCTGCCATAATGTAATGTAACTGTGTGGTTTCAGTTATCAGTTAAACTCTGGAACTAATTTCCATGCTTCATCTATCAAAAATGATTGGCTAATATTGTTTAGCTTCTGCTTGAGGATGATAGAGGAACGATCGGGCCAGTCTCCTTGTCCGAGCCCAGAGAACCCCGCAGAGGGATGATAAATAGCAATTAATATTTGCCTCCTGTTACTTGCCCCCAGAAAACTGTGATATACTCAACATTAAAAAAAAATCCACATAGTAATTAGCTATAATGGATTGTGTTTCAGTCTTACTTACATAAGTAAGCATTCCAAGGACTGTTCCACTTCAAGAATTCCATTATGATTTTTTTTCTTGGTCTTTGGGTTTAATAAGCCTTGCCCTTTTTAACTCTTTTAAATATTTATATATATACATATATAGTTGAAATGGTAAATAACTTAAGTAAATGTAGAATTGTTTCAATACTCCCAGATGAATGTTCATTCCCAATAAAAAAAGATACTTTAGAATCCAGTGGGACATTTTTCACCCCTCTCGCTTGTATAAGGAATGAAATTTTAAGGGAAAGGTGCTGTCATATCTTGAAGGTCAACAGAGAAGAATAGCTCTGGTATCATGCGAGCCTGTAATGTTTCTATTATACTTTACCTTTTGATGTGAAGCAGAAAGCATATTGTCTATCAAACAATCCAACATGTGTAAGAACTGTCGTTTCCCAAAGTCAATCCTAAAAAGCAGCTGAGTGATGCAAATATGTTAGATATTTAATGCACAGCTATCAAAATTAGTTTTAAACTGTTTTGTCACTGCGTAGCATATTTAAAGATTAAATATAGATTATAGTAGTGTGCATTTAAAAAATTTGTGCATTATTTAAATCAATTCATATTCTAACCAATACAATTTCTTGTGCTGTTTCTGGTAAAAAAAGGTCATTTTGCAACCAGCAATTAAATAGGTCCTCATTGTGCTGGATGGTAAATTTGCAGAAATTCAGGATTTGGTACCAACCAACTGAATTAAAATGCATTTATTATTTTTTTTTTGTAAAGGTTCTTTTTCAAGGGTGTTATGAAGAAAGCAGGAAGATAAAGAACTCTTATTATGATTGTGACATATTACCCTGAATGCGCACTATGTATAAAGGCTCTACTGCAGAGAAAATAATGAAATGCAAAAAATCGCACAGACTGACAATTCAGAGCCTGTGTAGCAGCTTACCCTGTTGGTCCATGGCTATTTGTCATAATCAGCGGCACTTTTCTCATTAGCAAAAAGCCATTACCAGTGGACTTTATCAGCGGCTGCAAGTTATCAAAGAGCACACAGCAATTGTAGCGTGCAGTCTGAGGGTTGAGAGGGGTGTCTCGGTTTTCTAATAAGTGAACTACTTCAGAAGTTCTGAGTCAGGTGTCACTTCTTGGCAAATTGGTCAAGTATAGCCCAGCTGTTAACCCCTTCTGTGTCAAAACGGAACAGACTGTGTGCAAATGTCCCTCCAAGCCCCTTAAAGGGCATAAACGGACAGCAGTTGGGACAAAATGGTTGACGGCCAGTTTTCATGTACGTTTGGACAGCCCGGTTCATTTATTTTTTAATAAGTTATTTTTAGTAAAAAGGGTCAACGGCTGACCGGACAGGAGGGGGAAGCAGACAAAGAACCATGCCTTATTTTAAATGCATGCATGCATGGTCTGGAGTGTGATACATGGCAGTAACAAATCAAAGGGTTCAGATCATATCATACAAATCCTTTGAGCTTCATTTTACAGTGTAATAAATATATGCTTTCATTTATACAGTATCTGATCACATTGAGACATTTCACGCACAATGGGGTATCAATTTGACTTGGGCGGTAGCGAATCGGTCGCCTGTTTTGCACTCCGCCCAATTCTCTTGTTCCTTGAAGTCATGGAAAAGAAAATTGGGCAGAGTGCAAATCAGACTGTCCGTTTTGCCCCACTGTCCAAGTTGAATTTATACCCCAACTAATCTGCTTTTATCGTGCAGTTAATCTTGCTACATAGCCGAACACAGCCGCCATTCTGTGCTAGCATGGTTCCACAAACAGCAGTGACATGGGATCCAGTTAATCCGCTTTTCTGGTGGTTCTGGGTAGGAGGAAGGAATTTGGACCATAATTCCAGGAGAAATCTGCTTTCGCTGCATAGGATTTCTAACATCCATCTGAACAAGCGATCCGCCTCAGTTTAACATCTTCTCTAAAGGACAGCACTCCCTCGGCGCTGCGCTGCTGCATCAGCCGAGATGATGCACTCTAGTCTCGCTGTGGGCCTCAAATCCATTGCCTTTCTGATTTAGAGGTGCCAGCGCTCACAACCAATCTGATACACCAGTGTCAGCCGAAGCCTGGCCTGTGTCACACACTCTACCGCGGTCATTATTTATTCCAGATACAAACTTAATCGTTTCTTTACATTTGTAAAGGACGTATTAATTTGGTTTCCAAAGAATGGTGGAATGCTGTATGGAATAATTCATACTGCAGTTACTATGTGTTTAAAAGCACAGTGATATCAGTTTTACGTCACAGCATGTTATAACTGAATAGCATATCCTGTACACAACATACTCCCATGCTGTCAGGAACAGACAGATCCTTCTCTGGTTACTTCCAATTTAGAACTTCCAGTGCTTCAAGACAGTAAGAATCATGGACATTTCAGCATGAATTGGGACTGCTATATCTGTGCTGGTGCAACTCCATATTCGATCTATCTACTCTTAATACTATTTTTCTGCACTTTGATACTTTCCCTGTTCAAGTGTTTTAATTCCCTCTTAAATGTTGCAACTGATTCTGTTCCAAAAGCCACCGGTAGCAATGAATTCTATATTCTAATAATCCTTTGTCTGGAAAAAAAATCTTCTGACCTTTCCTTTATATTCTAGTACTAATCCTAACTGTATACTGCATATAACTAGGGCTATTGACTGCATCATTATTTTATACAATTCTGTATCATGAATAAATCTGAGATGCTGCCCCTACAGCAGTGGGTTGAATAGATTAGCGATGGTTTTGTCACATAGGATATACAGCACATAAACAGGCCATTTGGCCCAACCAGTGTTTATGCTCCACTCGAACCTCCTCCCATCTTTCCTCATCTAAATCTATCAGCATATCCCTCTATTCCCTTCTCCCTCATATGCTTATCTACCCTCCCCTTAAATACATCTATACTATTCGCTTCAACCACTCTCTGTGGTAGCGAGTTCCACATTCTCACCACTCTCTGGGTAAAGAAGTTATTTCTGAATTCCTTATTTGATTTCTTGGTGACTATCTTATATTGATGGCTTCTAGTTTTGCTCTTCCCCACAAGTGGAAACATTCGCTCTGTATCCATTCTATCAAAACCTGTCATCATTTTAAAGACCTTTATTGGATCACCCCTCAGCCGCCTTTTTTCAAGAGAAAAGAGAGCCAGCCAGCCTGTTCATCCTTTCCGGATAATTATAACCTCGCATTTTTGATATCATCCTTGTAAATCTTATTTGCACCCTCTCCCGTGCCTCTATATCCTTTTTATAATTGGTGATGAGAATTGTACGCGGTACTCCAAGTGTGGTCCAACCAAGGTTCGGTACAAGTTTAGCGTAACTTCTCTACTTTTCAATTCAATCCCTCTAGAAATAAACCCTAGTGTTTGGTTTGCTTTCTCACATGTGAGAGAAACCTACTGCTCACGGTGGATAGAATGACCGACTTACATTGGTGACATTAAGGGCTTCGCCCAATATTCCATTAGATGTCATATTTGAGTTATTATAAGAGCATTTTCTTTTTGAAAAAAGAAAAAAAGTTTTTAAAAAAACAGAACATAAGACGATTATTTATTTAAGTTTATAAACAGTGAGATGTACTTGCCGCCTGAGAATTTCCCCTCTAGTTGTATTATTCGCATTATAATTTTTCTGACTCAAAGGTACTTAATTAACATGGGCAGCTCACTGACAATTGCGGACTTGGAAAGAAGCAAGACTCTGGGGGGTGAGGGGCGGGGAATGTGCCGGTTCCTATGATGTCACTGGAGCGCTAAGCACGCTTGCGATCACAAGGTGATATCACACTTGTATCCTGAGGCTTTTCTTTCCCCACAGCGCGGGAGATTAACTGAGAAAATAAAAACACAGACGCCCAAAAAATCAGATGTAATTATGCCGTGGGAGTTAACCATATTTCTGCTGCCGAGTGGATAATAGCTCACACCAGTGAAAAATAAAGATGCTAAAACATTTGTGAATTATCACTTAATGGCTAGCAGCCGGGTGGAGCGTCCGAGAATTAATTTAAAGGCCGTCCCAAGATTCAAAGGACTGTTCACTCCCGTGGAACTAGAAAAGAGCAGCTGATCGTAGTCGGACTAGACTTGTACCTATTAGCTGATGCATTCCCTCATTAACCCAAACCTAACCATGAAATTGGATATCAGGTATTCCTGTGTCCCTCCGTAATTAAAGCAAACACTTGCTAAACACGCAAACAGCAAACAAACTGCAAGGTCAAGTACTGCGTGCAATGAGCGCTCCGCATTTCAACTGAAAGGCACTGAGTTCCCTCGGTTATACCATGCTGGCACCAAGATCAGATGGGCAAGGCAGGTTTAAGGTAACTGGTACAATAGTGTGCTAAATCCTATGGGGGGCCCAGGTCAGCCTGTGAGATCTGTTAAACAAGTGCTTCACTTCAATTATATAAAGCCACTACTGCTTAATGAGTCCGAGAAAATCCGTGCTAGTTACACAGTAAATAATTAAGTTAATGCTGGATTGTTTACACAGATGTGGCTCGAGCTCGGGCAACTCCAAATCATTTCAAATTTACGCGGAATTGAAGGTATGAGAATAACAATCTTCTCAGTGAAAAAGCACTAAGGACAGAATAAAGGCAAGGGCAAAGGTTGGGATGATGACTTCAAGGGAGGTGTGAAGACAGAAGGAATACATGGAGTGAGGGACAAAGAGAAGTCCAGTGTTAGAGGAGTGGAGGATGCATGCACGGTTGGAGGAACTCACTAAGATAGAGTGGGGTAAGTTGATGGAGAGATTTGAAAGTGAAAATGAGAATTTTGAAAGCAATTTGCATGGGGAGTCAGTAGAGCTTAGAGAGGGGGAGTGGGGTGAGAATGTGAGAGTTGATTGAGTGAAGAAATGAGCTGCAACATTTTCTGAGTTATAGCTCAACAACTTGCATTTATATAGCACCTTTAACAGTGAAAAATGGCTCACAGAGGTATAATCAGGAATAAATGTAGCGTGGCTTATGTAGGGTAGTGTCAGAGAAGGCGGCCAGGAGAGCATTAAGGCCGATTTTCCCTTGACGAATTTGGTGTGAGCGAGCTGGTAATGGCCTTAAAATGGGGTTGGTAGACTTACTGTCCCATTAATGCCAACACTCTGACTGCTGCCGTTTTTACAGAGGCCTACTGCTGGGCAGTGAAAGCTCTTGCCTGTCTCAGACACCTTCAAATATGTGAATGGAGGTCCTATGATATGCGGAGGACCCCCAATCGGCATTGTAAAAAAAGACTTTCCCTCATATAAGCTTTTCACGACCACTGGACAACCCAAAAAACTTTAAAGCCAATGAAGTACTTTTTGAATTGTAGTCACCCTTGGAATGTTGGAAACACAGCAGCCAATTTGTGCACAACAAGGTCTCACTAATCGACATGATAATGACCAGATAATCTGATTTAAGTGATGTTGATTGAGAGATAAATACTGGCCAGGACATCGGGGATAACTCTTCTGCGAAATAGTGCCATGGGATCTTTTACGTTCACCTGAGAGAGCAGACGGGGCCTCGGTTTAACATCTCATCCAAAAGACAGCACCTCTGACAGTGCAGCACTCCCTCAGTACTGCACTGGAGTGTCAGCCTCGGTTTTTGTGCTCCAGTCAAATTTCACTGGCCATACAGCTAGAGAAGCCCCAAAAAGGGGTGCGTTTTAAATTATTTTTGTGGAGTCATGAGGAGCAGAAGCGCTCCACCAGG
Organism: Pristiophorus japonicus; assembly: GCF_044704955.1. NCBI lineage: Eukaryota > Metazoa > Chordata > Chondrichthyes > Pristiophoridae > Pristiophorus > Pristiophorus japonicus. The sequence continues at coordinate 41,427,053 of NC_091978.1, forward strand.
CCCACAATAAATAATCTGAGCACTGGCATCCCAGGCTTCCCCTCCTCCACCCCCCCTTCTCATTTCCCCGTGCCACCCCACCACCCTTCCTCCCACTGTGGACTTGTATTGCTGTTGGCCGGCTGGGAGGCCTGGATATTACACTGGCCTGAATTTGGCAAGCGGTGGCCTCAAAATGGTTCTGACCTCTTCTCTGCCAAAACAGGTGGTCAGTCAACCTTCCAAAGGTTAAACAACCCCATCCAATCTCAAAGTGGTGAGGGCATGGGCCAAGGTCTTGGCAGCAATGCGGAAGAGGTAGGGGTGAAGATGGAGAGACAGCGGCACAAAATTAGTTTGTGTTGGAAGTGGAACGTTAAAAACTAGTTGTGAAGAATATTTCATAGGCTGCCAATGACACCAGAAGTCCCAGTCAGAGTGGAGAATGTTTGGGTAATCTCCCTGTCAATCACATTGCTGTAAGTAACTGGTATTGATTTAATGCCCATAATTCAGCTTTTGTAATTATCCTCCACTCAGCGCAGATTGCTGGAGAATGAATCCTGCTTTTATCGGGAGACTTTGCTGTAGTTATGAGTTTGGAAGCTCCGTAAATTAAAATCTCAAATCCCGCCTTGTCTCCAACTCATTGGCTGCCACAGTGAAGTCAATATTGACACTGTAGTTCATAAGTATTAGAACATGCTACAAATCGAAAATATATTATTTAACACTAAGCTGCAAGTAACAAAAATTGGGACCATCGTTCTACACAGGTAGATCTGATAACCTGATGATGCAGCACAGACTGCCGATTTGCTGTCACTCATTTCACATTATTGCACAAAGTCAAAATCTATCCCAGTGTGTGTTACCTCTCTGATGCAGCAATTAACCGCATACCTGCTGACTGAACTAATGTCTCATTGTAATACGATTACAATGTGCAGTTTTGGTTTTCATATTTACGAAACGATATTCTTGCTTTGGAGGCAGTTCAGATAAGGTTCACTAGGTTGATTCCAGGGATGAGGGGGTTGACTTATGAGGAAAGTAGGTTGGGCCTCTACTCATTGGAATTCAGAAGAATGAGAGGTGATCTTATCGAAACGTATAAAATTATGAGGGGCCTTGACAAGGTGGATGCAGAGAGGATGTTTCCACTGATAGGGGAGACTAGAACTAACGGGCACAATCTTAGAATAAGGGGCCGCCCATTTAAAACAGAGATGAGGAGGAATTTCTTATCTGAGAGTTGTAAATCTGTGGAAGCTGGGACATTGAATACATTTAAGACAGAAATAAGCAGTTTCTTAAATGATAAGGGGATAAGGGGTTATGGGGAGCGGGCAGGGAAGTGGAGCTGAGTCCATGATCAGATCAGCCATGATCTTGTTGAATGGCGGATCAGGTTCGAAGGGCCATATGGCCTACTCCTGTTCCTATTTCTTATGTTCTTATGTACCTGGAAGGAACAGTAGACCTTGAATATGGTACCTATTTACACTTCAATAGTTAGTGCCGTCTGGCTGTTGCTCCTTTGCTGCAGGCTTGGTCCCGACCTGGGCCATCGTTCTTCATTACACCTCGATAAGGAACACCTAGATCTTTACTGGCACATACAAATACACTACCTGGGGTATTATCTAGCACTGACTGATAGGCAGCCTCCTGTATTTGCGGATTTGCCACCATGTTCTCCGCTTGCTTTTCCTCCTCCAAAATGTCAAGCAAAGACACCTCTTGATGTTACACCCATCTTGCTGTGTTCATCAAAAGATTCTGCATTGACTTTTTTTACTTAACAAGTAATAAAATAACATTCACAGAAATGAATAGCACAGAGAAATGTCTTGCTGCAGAGTATCAGCCTTTGCTGGTTGTCTCTAATTGTAGCAAGAGCAGGAAGACCCAGAAGTACAGAGGACATACGAGGCATATGACTCAGAACCAACTAACCTTTGCAGGGAATAAACTATGAAAATGATAGCTACCTTGGTGTGACCAAGAAGCACTGCGTAGCGCAGTTCAGGCTCAGTCGGGAGATTTCTGCTGAGGTGTGGCATTGAACCATGAAGACCAGCAGGAACAGTCAATCACTGCTGCTGTACTACTTGCTAAAGTTAAGGTTACCACTGCCCTCAACTTTTACACCACAGGAAAATGAACTTTACAACCGTGGCTCTCGGCCACCTCGCAACAACCTTTGCACATTCCACAACTGGATTCATAAATGTGTACTCCTTTATGTCAGTTAAGGGAAGGGTTAGTTGCTTCTCTAGTATTGGAAGATCATTGTGGTTGGCTGACTTCTTGTCGCTCATTCATACAAAATCATTTAGCATTAATTAACCTTTTCCAAATTAAGATGACTCAGTCAGGACACTGATTATAGCACCTCATGTTGGCAGAATATTTCATTTGAGGTCAAAGTAAAATTGTCCTTCCCTACAATATGGCCCAATGAAGAACAGGGAAGATGATGGTGAATATACAGGAGGCAACTGTGGATCAGTACTGTCTGAAAAAGAACTGTATAATTAATAGCAAAATGATGATAAAAGAAAGATTTAAATGCCATCATTATAGAAAGCAAGTTAATATTAGAATCATAGAAACATAGAAAATAGGTGCAGGAGTAGGCCATTCGGCCCTTCGAGCCTGCACCACCATTCAATAAGATCATGGCTGATCATTCACCTCAGTACCCCTTTCCTGCTTCCTCTCCGTACCCCTTGATCCCTTTCGCCGTAAAGGTCATATCTAACTCGCTCTTGAATATATCCAACAAACTGGCATCAACAACTCTCTGCGGTAGAGAATTCCACAGGTTCACAACTCTCTGAGTGAAGAAGTTTCTCCACAACTCAGTCCCTAAATGGCTTACCCCTTATCTTTAGACTCTGTGCCCTGGTTCTGGACTTCCCCAACATTGGGAACATTCTTCCTGCATCTAACCTGTCCCATCCCGTCAGAATCTTATGTTTCTATGAGATCCCCTCTCATCCTTCTAAACTCCAGTGTATAAAGGCCAGTTGATCCAGTCTCTCCTCATATGTCAGTCCAGCCATGCTGGGAATCAGTCTGGTGAACCTTCGCTGCACTCCCTCAATAGCAAGAATGTCCTTCCTCAGATTAGGAGACCAAAATTGAACACAATATTCCAGGTGAGGCCTCACCAAGGCCCTGTACAATTGCAATAAGACCTTCCTGCTCCTATACTCAAAACCCCTAGCTATGAAGGCCAACATGCCATTTGCCGCCTTCACCGCCTGCTGTACCTGCATGCCAACTTTCAATGACTGATGAACCATGACACCCAGGTCTCGTTGCACCTCCCCTTTTCCTAATCTGCCACCATTCAGATAATATTCTGCCTTTGTGTTTTTGTCACCAAAGTGGATGACCTCACACTTATCCACATTATACTGCATCTGCCATGCATTTGCCCACTCACCCTCCAGACCATAGGAACTGATCCAGAGTCGATAGACTGTTGGAAAATAATCACCAATGCATCCACTATTTCTCGGGCCACTTCCTTAAGTACTCTGAGATGCAGACTATCAGGCCCTGGAAATTTATCAGTCTTCAATCCCATCAATTTCCCTAACACAATTTCCCGCCTAATAAGGATTTCCTTCAGTTCCTCTTTCTCACTAGATCCTCATTCCCCTATATTTCCGGAAGGTTATTTATGTCTTCCTTCGTGAAGACAGAACCAAAGTATTTGTTCAACTGGTCTGCCATTTCTTTGTTCCCCAATATAAATTCACCTGATTCTGACTGCAAGGGACCTACGTTTGTCTTCACTAATCTTTTTCTCTACACATATCTATAGAAGCTTTTGCAGTCAGTTTTTATGTTCCCTGCAAGCTTCCTCTCATACTCTACTTTCCTCCTCTTAATTAAACCCTTTGTCCTCCTCTGCTGAATTCTAAATTTCTACCAGTCCTCAGGTTTGTTGCTTTTCCTTGGATTTAACACTATCCTTAATTTCCCTTGTTAGCCACTGTTGAGCCACCTTCCCTGTTTTATTTTTACTCCAGACAGGGATGTTCAACTGTTGAAGTTCATCCATGTGATCTTTAAATGTTTGCCATTGCTTATCCACCGTCAACCCTTTAAGTATCATTCGGCAGTCTATTCTAGCCCATTCACGTCACATACCATCGAAGTTACCTTTCCTTGACTTCAGGACCCTAGTCTCTGAATTAACTGTGTCACTCTCCATCTTAATAAAGAATTCTACCATATTATGGTCACTCTTCTCCAAGGGACCCTGCACAACAAGATTGCTAATTAGTCCTTTCTCATTATACATCACCCAGTCTAGGATGGCCAGCCCTCTCGTTGGCTCCTCGACATATTGGTCTGGAAAACCATCCCTAATACACTCCAGAAAATCCTCCTCCACCGTATTGCTACCAGTTTGGTTAGCCCAATCTATATGTAATTTAAAGTTGCCTATGATAATTGCTGTACCTTTATTGCACTAATTTCTTGTTTGATATTGTCCCCAACCTCACTACTGCTGCTTGGTGGTCTGTACACCACTCTCACTAGCGTTTTCTGCCCTTTGGTATTCCACAGCTCTACCCATACAGAGTCCACATCATCCAAGCTAATGTTCTTCCTTACTATTGCGTTAATTTCCTCTTTAACCAGAAACGCTACCCCACCTCCTTTTCCTTTCTGTCTATCCTTCCTGAATGTTGAATACTCCTGGATGTTGAGTTCCCAGCCTTGGTCACCCTGGAGCCATGTCTCCATAATGCCAATTGTATCATATTCGCTAATTGCTGCCTGCACAGTTAATTCGTCCACCTTATTACAAATACTCCTTGCATTGAGGCACAGCGCCTTCAGGCTTGTCTTTTTGATACACTTTACTCCTTTAGAATGTGGCCCTTTTTGATTTTTGCCTTTGCTTTCTCGTTTACTTTTCTTCTTTCTATCTTTTGCTTCTGCCCTCATTCTACTACCCCCTGTCTCCCTGCATAGGTTCACATCCCCCTGCCATATTAATTTAACCCCTCCCCAACAGCACTAGCAACCACTCCTCTCAGGACATTGGTTCCGGTCCTGTCCAGATGTGGACGGCCCGGTTTGTACTAGTCCCACCTCCTCCAGAACCGGTTCCAATGTCCCAGGAATTTGAATCCCTCCCTCCTGCACCACTCTTCAAGCCAAGTATTCATCTTAGCTATCCTGCAATTCCTACTCTGACTAGCACATGGCACTGGTAGCAATCCTGAGATTACTACCTTTTGAGGTATCATAGAATCTAACAGTACAGAAGCAGGCCATTTGGCCGATCGTGTCTGTGCCAGCCCTTTGAAAGAGCTATCCAATTAGCTCCAATCTTTCCCATAGGACTAGAATTTCCTATCAGCCTGCCAGCACCCGATCGCCGTCCGAAAGGCCGCTAAGACTGGGAAGATTATCACTGGCAAAAGTTCCCCCAAAAAATAAAAAAATCAATAAAAATTTACTCTGAGGCTGCAAGTTGGGCCTAACACCAGAAAAACAATAAAAATAATTTTTCAAAAAATATCAACTGAAAAATCAAAAAAACATTCCCAAGACACTTTAAAACGAAATCACCACATTTTAAAAATAATTAGTAAAAAACCAATTACTAACCTTTTTCCTGCAGAGGTGCTCAGCTACCTCTGCTGATCCTCATGGGTACTTTTTAAAAAACTTACCTACGGGTCAGCATTCGGCCAAAAACCGCGCCATGGTAATCTGTAAATGGTGCACGCCGGTGATCCAATCCCCAGCAGTACCTTGAAACCGCCGGCATAACTCGGTGAAGGACATTTTTGCTCACCTGATTCGCATCCACAATGGTCAATACCGCCCAGAAAATGGGTGGTAAGCCATTGGAAATTCCAGCCCATTGTCCTACAATTTTGTATGTCAAATTTTAAAAATAATTATCCATGACTGCGCTTATTTATGAATTTAACACCAATCTCACATGAATAACCTGCTTATTCAACTGTAGATCTATCATTAGGATATTTCCCCAAAGTAGTAAAATATTTTTTAAATTGCAGTTTGTTGTTTTAAAATGTATGCCCCAAGGTTTTTATAGAAGATCTGGAAGGATGTTAGCCTGAGCCTTCAATAGTATCCCTAGGAATTGATATCAACATTACTTAACATCACTAAATTAGCAAATGTATTAGCCCAGTTTCATGCCACCATTGCAACATGTCAGATACAGGTTATGACACGTTTAGCTGCTCTATAGCAATCTTGTCATTGGATGCCATCGAGTACTCTTGTGAAATCCAATAGATCATGTGTTGCTGAGATAATTAGAACTATCACCAGTGGGATCCAACCCGTCAGGGTTGAATAATGTTGATTGGGACAGATTGATATCCTGGAGTATCATTAGACCATCTTCAGGGGTCAGAGAGAAAAATTCACTAAGCTTTACTTCCTTAGAGGTTTCACCAGTGGTTATTCAACTCCGCCGGGACATTAAGTAAGTTTGGGAAAGCCCTTTGGGTGATAGTGCAAAAGAGGAAATATCGGACCATCCTCCCGTTAAACGCCTCTCCCAATTTTCATTCCAACAGTCTTCAGTGAAAATGAAAATTGGGAGCAATGTATAACGGACGATGATCTGATATTGCCCGTTTTACACTATCACCCCTTTGACAGCGCACATTGCACAGTCAGATGGAAGAACCGCATTCTCCAGGTCAAATGACGTATTCCATCTTCCACACTCTGTTATATTAACGTATTTCTTCTGACTACAGAGTAGCACAAACACAGGAGCCTGAAAAACAGTGCAACTCGCATGACCCCCTGATCATTAATCACAATTGATTATTGGTGCACAAAATAGAGGCTTTCATCGAACTGGGTCAGTCAACCAATAAGGTCAATCTGTCACCTCAGCTAAATCCAATATGAGCGAGTTCAAGCTGGTAGCTTGTTTAAAATGAAATGAAAGTAAAGATAGAAGAGCCCCACCTGAAATGTTAACCATTTTTTTCTCTTTCAGATGCTGATCAAACTGCTGCACTTAGATTTACAGCATTTGCACAGTTACTTCATTTAGAAAGACAAACCATTGGCAAATTGCAGCGCATTCACCCTCTGTGATGGTGCACAGAGTTTAGAATGAGGTGCAGCACAGACGTATTTAAAGCCAACATTTTAAAATGAAGCCACCTGTCAGCACGGTGACCTTGCCAACCTTTGCATGCCAGTCACTCTCTTCGTCACCTCCACCCATGCTAACCTGCTGGTGCTTTTTATTGCAGTGTCAGCTATGGCTCACTGGTAGTACTCGCCTCTGAGTCAGAACGTAGTGGACTCATAACCCTACTCCAAAAACTTAAGCATAACAATCTAGGCTGACACTCCAGTGCAGTGCTGAGAGAGTGCTGCACTGTCGGAGGTGCCGTCCTTTGGATGCGACGTTAAACAGGTGCTCTCTCAGGTGGACATAAAAGATCCTACGGCACTATTTCGAAGAAGAGCAGGTGAGTTATCCACGGTGTCCTGGCCAATATTTATCCCTCAATCAACATCACTAAAACAGCTTATCTGGTCATTATTGTTGTTTGTAGGAGTTTGCTTGCATTGGCTGCTGCGTTTCCTTCATTACAACAGTGACTACACTTCAAAATTAATCCATTGGCAGTAAAGCACTTTGGGTCGTTCTGAGGTCATAAAAGGTGCTATATAAATGCAAGTCTTTCTTTCAGGGTGATGCCCCACCTGCAGATAGAGCCACCTTTTTCCTTAGGAATCCCTGCAGCAGGACCTCCAAAGGGAGTGTCACTGAATGGTGCAACTTGTCCCTCTTGTCTGTCTCCAGCTACTTCTCCCCGCCCAGCCTCTTAGTTACAGGTTGGATTTAAAGGATGACCAGCAACTCTTTAAGTACTACTGGCACCGGATAATCCGCCATCTGTACTGTGCATTTGGGGCGGCACAGGTTTATTCTAATGAGCTCATTATACCGGCATAATTCAGTGGAAAGTGTCAGGAACATGTGCCGTGCCCACAACATAGTGAGTATATGCCACTCACACCTTCTGTTTAACACCATTCTTGCTTTTTAACATGTTGATTATTGGGACTGTTCATTTACTTTGTCGTTTTATAGAACCTTATCTATATTTGCTGCCTTGCATTTATTCCAAGGGCATGGTTGAGATTCACACAGTCAAATGGGAGTATAATGTATGCTCACGGGTTTGTAGAGCTGTTGCAAACAAAAAAAGGGCACTTGAAAACTGTTTGGAGTGTCCCCCCCCCCCTTTAATAAGGGGGTACTTGATTTAATTGTTTTTGTTTTGCAACAAGAGTTGTAGAGCTGTTGCATTGTGAGTGGCTTAGCCAGTCATGTGATGTTCATAAGACTCAATAAAACCCCAGCCACGATGAGGAATGCAGTTGTGAGCCTGGTTAATGAACTGGTAATGAGTAGTTTGATTGTTGAACCTTTTGTTAATAAACTTACTGGTTCTTAATAGCAATGTGTTGCTATGAATTCTTAAGCAAAGAACCCATGAAGAAAATACATTACAGGGAGGATACTTTGGGGGGTAATTTTAACCTAACCCACCCAAACTGATGGCATTGGGTTGAACACCTCCCGATTTTACTCTCATTAGACTTCGGATCCAACCAGATTCTGTCAGTTAGGTTAAAACGAATCTCTTCATTCCAACAGGAGAAACAAAGAAACATTAACAAGTACAAACAGCACATCCAAGCTTCCCTCCACGGTGCTGTGATCTGGAATCATTTGGAACTCCAGCACAATGATGCTTTAGGAACAAGGAAAATACTGGACTGGAGGACAGGGCGGCAGAAACTACAGACTGACTGTCTTAGTCCAGAAAGCCTTAACATTTTCTGTGTGTTTTCTACATAACCAATTGTTATTTTCTTTATAAATATAAATGTTTTATTCAGCTTAGATATCATTTAATTAAAAAGATTCTGACTACCATAAGCCATTTACAGCAAGGGAAAGCCCATTATCTTGGGATGATAGGTCAACCTCTATGGGTAAGGGAGGGTTTTCTCATGAACTCTGGTACTAACTGCTGGAAGAGCTCAGGGGTTCTGCTTTTTCTTTTGAGCTTATGTGTGGCACAGCATGCAAAAGGTCCCTTGTGGGTTGGATGGTAGTTGAGTGGTGATGTGACTGAGGTGCTCATTCCGTGATGGTGGATGCACAAGCATCCGAGGTACCTATTGCCTTTGTAGTGGTGATGGGAAAGGGGGTGGGCGGGGTTGGTGGCGGGGAGTGGGATCTTGCTATGTCCGGTTACTGGAAAGTATGAGGAGTCTCTCTCCTTGTGTCCTCCTGGACCTGTCATTTCTCCCCCCAACCCCCCCCCCTCTCCAGAGATCCGATGATGCAAACACACATTCCAAAGCAAATCCAGACTCCCTCCTCAGCCAAAATCCAAATGCTTATCTGTATAATCTAACTCGGTGATTATGATCTTTCTCTTTGCCCAGTGCAATATTTTCTAATAGTGGTGAAACACAAATTTAATTGTGGGTCATTCCCATTAGAATCATAATCAGTTGGGAGATAATTCGCAATAAAATTCTGTATAAATTTGTCAGTTAAGTTAATTAAGATGAAAATAAAAAAATATGATTATAACTCTTTGTTTTTGTGGGGAATAGGTAGTGCAGTGAGATACCACATTGTTCTTTCACTCTGAGACCTAGGTTTCAATCCACCCAAACTGAAGTGATGAAAGTCTTTCCTCCCTGCTAGCTATAATAGTCCTGATTCGGGTCCGAAACCATCCCATGAGGCCAAACTTGTTTTAGCCCTCCAGACTAAACTTCCAAAAGCAACGTTGCTCCAGACTCCGTTGAGGATTTTTTGTAAACTTCTAACTCTGACTGACCACAAAGAATTTGTGCTTGTAAGGGACAATTTTCCAGCTGTGTGCTCTCAGCGGGGAGATTGAGAATTGGGATGCATACTGTGCAATATTTGTCTGACCGAATGGATTTCCGCTATGCCCCGCCAGCAAGGAGCCTCAGCCACTGGATAAATGACATGTGGACACCGAGTGGGAAGGGGCTATACAGGGCGAAGCTTGAAAAATGGTTGAAAAGGACCTGAATTTTTCTGGACTTCTGGCGCTTGCTGTAATTTTGGCGGGAGAATAGCAGGAACCCCTGTTAACCATTTAGGCCATCGCTCCGCCAAATTCATGATGGCCGAGCGGGAGAATCACTGCAGCAATGAAGTCCTTAGTAGACTTTTGAGAGCAGGGAGGGAAATGGCAAGGCAAAGATTTGGGAAGCATTCTAGAGGACTGGGGCAAGTGGCTAAAACGCAGTCCAAAATTACTGCAATATAATTCAAAGTAAACTGAACATCAGAGCGATCCCATAAGTTAAAGTCTTCTCAATAACAATCTCCTTACGGTTTTTGATTCAGATCGAGAAATGCTACTGAAGTACTGAAAGGGTTAACCCAAGTAAGCAGTTGACTGGGACTAATGGGATAGTTCTTTCAGAGAGCCAGTACAGGCTATGATGGGTTGAATGGTTCTAAGAAGACGAACTGGGCCTGAACAGGTGATGCCAGCCAACATTACATGGACATCATTGCCCTAACTGCCAGTCACAAAGATAAAGCGTGGTCTACAGTGGTGGAAGGACTGAATGAAAATGGCGAGGGCGGGGGGAATTGCGGTCGGAGGCTTCTTGCGGATGAACGCCTCAGACTGAAAGTTGTTTAACGAAAATACCCGATGGTCTCGGAGGAACATAGGATTGCGCTCCGAGATCCTAGTTTCGAAGTCCAACATACGGGAACATGTCTTCCAGGAACGTATGCGTATCCTGGAATCACCCGGGCCTGGACCACCAATCACAATGTGGTATTCTCATTCATCGTCATTAGAGCTCCCATTACTGTCAATGAGAATACCCCTAAAATCAAATAAAACTCAAACAGAAAAAATGATCTTTCTGCTTTTTAACTGTTTTTTTAATAAAAGGAGCGAAAATTTGAAGAAAAAAAACCCATACTGGAATACTGCCAGAGCAGCCAACGGATTATCACCAAGACAGCACCAGCGGCGATGGAGTTAACCTGGAAGGTTGTGCTCTTTGAAATGGCTCCGTGGTTCGCGAATGGCTCTCTGCTTCCCCTGTTAATCTGTATTTTACGAGTGAGAAGCTTTGCATTATGCAAATCGTTAGATAGGAACAGGTGACATTTCTGCAAAGAACATGATCAGCGGCCCAGACCTGCAGTGGGCTACTGATTTATACATTAGTATCTGTCACCAGAATTGTAGATGGCTTGATCTGCATACGATCATTTATTTTTCTTTCCTACCCACCCCACTCCACACACCTTTTTTTTAAAAAAATGTATAATTTGCCCCTTGTCTTAACGGTTGATATCAGATGATGCTAATACTTTGCCTCCAATAAAGAACAAATCAGTTTGCAACTTGACTTGTCTTATCGCGCAGTCAAAAACTGATGGCTAAGAAGTCATAAAGATCCCATTTAATCTCTTGCCTATCTATCATTGCAATGTCTTTATCCTCTTTGTGCCGGGTAATATCTACTCATTATGAAAGCAAAATAGATCTGGCATGAATAAAGTGGAATGAAGTGCTCACTTTGATTTGACAGCATGATCAGTGGACGCAGTAATCTGCGAGAATCAGGGCTAAATTAGTCTGTAACAGTAATTTGGGGGAACAGCTCCGAGCAGACACATCTGCTCTCATATATTGTGACGCGTTCTGATAAAACATCCCAGCCAATTTATGCTCTCTGTGCATGGCATAATCTCCAGCAGCTCTTACAATGTCTAATCAATGCCGTCAGCTCAAGAGGGGAAAAAAAAATAAAAGTTCAATTGAGAGCAAAATCAAAGAAGATTGGAAAACTATTCTCAATTGAAATTACATTTGTAAATTACCCACAGTTCTTTATTCAGAGGGCATTATGGTAAATCTATCTCAGAGGTAGTAATTCAGAGGAACATAAGCATGTACGGGACTGACATTCCATTACAGTTATGGCAGAATCATACTCTCATGAATACTATGGGAAGAAAACGGAATGTTATTCCATATTGTATTATGATGAAATTGCCCTAATAAACTTTACTTATTTTCCACTAAACTTACAGGGTTCTTAAATGTTTATAAATTAATGGCAATTACTCACGTTTAACATTTCAAATCAAGCCCGGCCCCTCTGTCCCCCACCCCCTCCCCATCCTGTCCTCCATTTTTCCACATCTCAGTCAGAAACCTCACCTCAGTGAAAACCATTATATGGAGGGAAAATTTCCCTTTGTGCTAGGTACAGTGAATTCATAAATGCCTTCTTTATAAATGTGTTTGTGGTTTGAATACATCTTGTGCAGAGACGATCTTCCCTGACTGTACCTACAGGGGCCGATTCTGTGCTTTCAGTGGGGAATGATGCTGGTTTAAAATTACAAGTGCCTTTGCCATGCCTATTAATTTTAACAGGTGGAAAATCCTAAACTATGTGCCGCAATGCATGTTTCTGAGAGTTTAATGGGAGTGCAGAAGGGTGCAATTGGCCCTACAGTATACAATGGTTCTTAATGATTTATCATTGAAGTGTTCATAGAATCATAGAACCACATAGTACAGAAGGAGGCCATTCGGCCCATCGTGCCTGTGCTGTCTCTTTGAAAGAGTTATCTAATTAGTCCCACTCCCCCACTCTTTCCCCATAGCCCTGCAAATTCTACCTTCTCAAGTGTTTATCAAATTCCCTTTTGAAAGTTATTATTGAATTTGCTTCCACCACACTCTTTTGTGCAGTACAGTCTATATCATAACAACTAGCTGCGTTTAAAAAAAAATTATCTTCGAGTAGACTCTCTTTTTTTATTTTGCCAATTACCTTAAATCTGTGTCCTCTGTTTACTGACCCTCCTGCTGTGGCATTGTTACCCATAGGTTGTACTAAACTGGTGCAAATGTTTTGATATTGATGACATCTTTACTACCTTGACTTGCCAATAATGGTGTCAAAATCACAGTACTTACTATGTGTAATCAAAGAAAGCAACTCAGTCAATGATGCTGCCCTAGCCAGTTTTAAGAATGATGGTAATAAAAAGAGCTTTCACAAAAGGAATGCTTTGAGATTACCCTTTAAACACTTTGCACTATCGGTTTCCAGGCCCGAATTAGACAACGTGCTCAGAGTGCACGCCAGGAGTTGGAGGCCTGCGGCTCCTCTGAAATTTGGCCTCGGACCTCAACAGCATAATTCCGATGAGCAATGGACGCCCATCAGGTAGCTGTTCCTGGGGATAGGGGAGGAGGATGGGAACAGGTGAGTGTGGGCCGGTAGCAGCCCTTCAGGGAACCAGGAGGTAAATTTTAAAAAGCGCATGCACCACGCAACACTGTTCAATATCTGAGAGAGGCCCTTAAACAAGCGTTATGCCCCTCATTAGCATATGCAAGGGAGCTAACACCTGTTTAAGGTGGGCGCTAGTGATGCCTGAATATTGCCTGAACCAAATTGTATGTTTCTGGTCCCGTTTCGCGTCCGAAAACAGGTGCAACGAAGTCCAATTTCTCCCCCGTGCTGTGGAAATTGAGTCAGGCTCACTATCTTTAATTCTACTGAATGTTCCATCTCTGGCACTGCAAATACACAGACGCCAATTCTATGGTAATGGGTAAGCTATCCTCAAGTGTTTCCACAACTCCACCAGCATTTGAACATCTTCCCAGTGGCCTGAAACTTGTTTTCCCACATTGATAATAGTGCTAGCACACCCTGGCCTAGCTGGTACTCCCAAGAGCTGGGGTTGCAGTCACATTCCACTTTTCTGGAAACCCTGTGCATGCTCCAGATTCTCCTGCACATTCTTGGTTAACGTAGTAACGCAGTCCTTGATATTCAGCACATACTGCAATACATTCTTATCTTTGGCAGAGGTTGTCTCTGAATATGAAGATGCCCGTGCGTGAGTTATTTTAATGTGGGGTGGCTGTTGCACACTGGCTACCACATGGGCTTAGCTGAGCAAGGTCTTGGCCCAGTGGCAAGGGTGTCCAAGACGACTGGAGACCAGGCACTGCTGTATGAGTCTAATTGCCTACGGCGAGATGTTGACCGTAAGCTCGGCACTGAGTAGCGCCCTTAGGTGATCCGAGGCTTGGTTGCGGCAGGCTTTGGGTAGGTCAGAGGTCTATTTTGCGGAGTGGAGGTCAGGGTGTTCAGCGTGGAAGGAGGAGAGGTCATTGTGCTCACCGCGTGCTGGAGGAGGAGAGGCCCAGTCACCCCTGGAAGGAACATACATATAATAATATTTTTTATATGTTCCTGGGACATGGGCGATGCTATCAAGGTTGTATTTATTGTCCATCCCTAGTTTTCTTGATAAATCAGTGGTGGGCATTCTTCTAGAATGGTTACAGTTCTTTCGATGATGGTGTTCCTACAATGGTGTTCGGTTGAAGATTCCATGGGCCCAAATTTGATGGACTCAGCTCCCACTGCCGCCAACATTGCTTGTGAAGATCCGCCCAGTGTCACTTTCGATGTGGGCTGGAGCGGGCGGGAGGGCAAAGCCGCCGGGAACCGCCGAATGGCGTAAGTGGACTCCCACCTGTCGAGATGCCAGATTCATGCCGGCGAGAGTCGGTGCCAGAACGGGGGTGGACTGTTGGTTGGAGGCTGGTCTGTCCTTGACGGTAAGTATGAAGATCCTGAAAAAAAGGTTAGTAAACTTAAATAAAATTTCATAGCGGCTTACCTCAATTGTGTCCCCTGAAGGTCTTCCAATGGATTTTTTTTCCTGCTGATTTTAATTTTCAGGTCTTCGACCCTCCATGGGCCCGACTCCATCCTCGGCGGCACTTGGACGGCAAGCGCCTTTGCTGCCGAGAATGAGAGTTCCCGCCCACTGCTGCCGCCCAGATTGGCGACATACATCGCAGATTTGCCGCCCGCCGACCTTCGAGGGACCTAGGTGATGTAAACCTCGCCCAAAGAACCATCAGGGACCTCGGTGGCCATCGGCGGCACTTGGGCGGGCGGGGGCCTTCATCAAATTCGGGCCCCAGGATATTGACCCAGTGACAATGAAGGAATGTTGATATATATTCAAGTCAGGATGGTGTACGAGTTGGAGGGGAACTTGGAGGTGATGGTGTTCCCATGACATTGTTTTTCCTGTCTTTCTTAGGTGGTAGAGGTCACAGGGGAGGAACATGCTGTGAAAGTAACCTTGATGAATTCCTGCAAATCATACATTCTGCAGCCACAGTGTGCCGATGATGGAGGGGGCTGGACATTGAGTTCAGTGGCAGAGGTGCCAATGAAGTGAACTACTCTGTCCTGGCTGGTGTGGAGCTCCTTTAGTGTTGAGTATTCCATCAGACTTGAACCTTGTAAATGGTAGAGAAGCTTCAAGGGATCATGAGCTGAAACACTCTTTGCAGAGTACTCAAAATCTGTCCTACTCTTGTAGCCATGATATGACACGTACATGGTGATCACCATTACCCCGCCTCCAAACATTTGATGGTGGGGAAATCGGCTATGTTGGTGTTGTTGAAGGTCATGATTGTTCAAGTGGCCATTATCTAACACGTATGTTATCCAGGTCCTGCAGTAGGCTGATACGGATTGCTTTATTATTGGACAAATTCTGAGTAGATCTGAACAATGTGGAATCAGCAGTGAACAGCCCCACTTGGTACCTTGTGATGGAGAGAAGTTTATTAGTGAAGCAGCTGAAATGGCTGAGCCAAAGACACTTGCCTGAGGAACTCCTGCAGTGATGTCTTAGGCCTGAATTGACTAGCGGGCAAACAAAGGGATCTGGGGGTAAAGTTTTCACAGAACATTAAAGGCAGCATCTCGGCTTGACAAGGCCATAAAAATAACTCATAGAATGCTAGGTTTTCTTACAGGAGGTATAACATATAATGCAGAGGGGAAGCATCATGCCCACTCACGACCCAGCTATATTCACGAGAGAACACCTCCGCAGGTTGGGCTATAAAAGAGCTGGAGCGACATATCACCAAAACTTCCAGTGCGAGCTGCTCCAAGTGTGCGATGATTTCGAGGTGGGCGACTGGGTGACGTCATCAAAACCCAGGCTGCCGTTTGGAGTATGAGCAGGAGCATCGGCGGGGCCCAGGAACAGCGGAGGAGCGGGAAGGTCGGGGTGGATGAGCGGCGAGGGATCGTGGCGGAGGAGCGGTGAGAGATTGTGGCGGAGATGCGGTGAATGTTTTTATGGAGGAGGAGCGAGAGATCGTGGCGGACGTGCGGCAAATAAGGATACAGGGCCCAGAATAGCTGAGGGCCCAGGGGCAGCGTGGGCCAGCCCACACCGCCATATGTGCGTACACTAGGTCCATGCAGCAGAGCAGGTGGCTGATGTGCAACGGTCACCACACGTTAAAAAAATCCACGCACAGGCATCTTCCACCCCTTTAATTGGAGTTCAGGACTGGAATTTCGGGGTCCCTCATTGAAACATCTGTGAACTCCTGTGGAAGCAAGTCATCCTCGTTCGAGGGAGCGCCTATGATGATACCCACTGGGAACCACACCAAGGCAGGACACAGAAGAAGCACAACGAGCTTCTCTGATGAAGTTCTTTAAACCCTCCTCCAAGAAGAACTGGAGAGTAGCCTGACACTCCTGGGTCTTCCTTTCACTAAGTCGGGCACCAACATGAGTCATGCCACCTGCAGAGAGCTGGCACTGATGATGATTCCCAATTCCCTCACACATAGGACAGCTCAACAGTCCAGAAAGAAGTGAAAATACTTCACCAGGGCAGGCAAGGGTAGCATGTCACCACACACCCTGAGCACCATGACACACTTCGCCCCCTTAAGAACATAAGAAATAGGAGCAGGAGTAGGCCATTTGGCCCCTCGAGCCTGCTCCGCCATTCAATAAGATCACGGCCGATTTGATCATGGACTCAGCTCCATTTCTCCACCCGCTCCCCATAACCCTTTTTTACTCCCTTATCGCTCAAAAATCTGTCTATCTCCACCTTAAATATATTCAATGACCCAGCCTCCTCAGCTCTCTGGGGCAGATAATTCCATAGATTTACAACCCCCTGAGAGAAGAAATTCCTCCTCATCTCAGTTTTAAATGGGCGGCCCCTTATTCTGAGACTATATCCCCTAGTTTTAGTTTCCCCTATGAGTGGAAATATCCTCTCTGCATTCACATTGTCTGAGCCCCCTTAAAACAGCACTCACACTGCTAATCTTTCACACAACACCCTTTGGGTAAGGGAGCCTACAAGTGCCCCAACACATACAAACTGCCTTGCACAACAGCCAAAAAATGTGATTGGAGGAGAGCGGTGGGAAGTGGGGGGAGGGGAGGCTTGTAACTGCTGGGGCCTCACATGATCTTATTGAATGGCGGAGCAGGCTCGAGGGGCCGTATGGCCTACTCCTGTTCCTATTTCTTATGTTCTTATGTTCTTATAGTGCAGGACTAAGCAGTGAGCCAGATAACCCTGGAACAATAGGTTTCGAGCCACCCAATATTGGACCTTCTGAACACTAATAATTTTAAGCACATGTCAAAACCATGGAAAATTTGTTGATTGCACTTCCAGCGCAATTCTCAATATATTCTATTGAGAACTAATGTGATGGAATTTTAATTGAAGCTTTGTTATCCCCGAGACTGCTTAATATTGACCACCACTAGTTTCCTGTCCGGGGTACGTCAGAAATTTCCATTATTTATGATGGAGCATCGAAGCATATTAGGAAGCTCTTGGAATGGGAAAGCGTTAATATTCTTGCCAAAGATGTATTCACTCTTATGGTGCCACGAAGGTCAGAAAGCAGGATTATTATTTTTTTTATTGCACTTAATTAAAATTTGCAGTTTTCTTTCCCCAGGCCTGTCAATAAAAGCAAATCATAACTTATACGCCGTTCGCAAACGATTTCATCGCGAAAGCTTCCCTTTCCTGCGTTCTTCACGTTTTATTGCAGCAATCCATTCACAGGCGGGCCACCTTCTCTAAATCAGTCGCAATGCACACACAGACCTGGTTAGCTGACTTTGAATAAGAAAAGAAATTAACCTGAAATTGACAGAAAGCTTATTAGAAAAGGGATAATGAAGCTTTCAAGCAACATTGGAAATATGGTTGAATCCTGATTAAACACTGGACGATTTTGCCAAGGAATGTTTATGCCTGGATCAGGATTTCTGCAGATTTGGATTAAAACAGCTCGTTTGCAAATCTCTGCTCCGTGGCCCATTTTTTAATTCATTTACCGGTTCAACCTGGGCTAAAGCAGCAAAAACCACATCACAAAAACATCTATTTTGCAGATTTAAGACTGTGGCCTTGGAATGACTCTGTAACGCAGGCACAGAACTAGCGTGGATGTTGCGCCCCTGAATTTGGTCCCTTTTGCCACCGTTTTCTCCCCAGGAAACAGGCGCAACAAGGGTCAATTTCTACCCCGGGATACATTAAGCATTCGTCTGAAATTGTTCTCTGCTGTTGTAGAGAAGGCATTAACCCCTTTATTCTAAATGGGTACTGCCGCTAAAATAGTTAGCAACATAGGATCAGGACGAGGCCATTCAGCCCCTTGAGCCTGTTCCTCCATTCAATGGGATCATGGCTGATCTGCGACCAAACTCCATATACCCGCCTTTGGCCCATATCCCTTAATACCTTTGGTTAACAGAAAGCGATCGATCTCAGATTTCAAATTAGCAATTGATCTGGCATCAATTACTGTTTGTGGTTGAGAATTCCAAACTTCTACCATTCTTTGCCTGTAGATGTTTCCTAATTTCACTCCTCCAAGGTCTGACTCTAATTTTTATACTATGCCCCCTAGTCCTAGACACCCCAACCAGCAGAAATAGTTTATCTCTATCTACCCTGTCTATTCCCCTTAATATCTTGAAAACTTCAATCAGACCACCCCTTGAACTTCTAAATTCCAGGGAATACAACCCTAATTTGTGTAATCTCTCCTCGTCATTTAACCCTTGAAGTCCGGGTATCATTCTGGTAAACCTACATTGCACTTCCTTCAAGGCCAATATATCCTTCCTAAGGTGTGGTGCCCAGAATGCTCACAGTACTCCAGGTGTGGTCTAACCAGGGTTTTGTATAGCTGCAGCATAACTTCTATCTGCTTGTATTCTAGTCCTCTCAATATGAAGACCAGCATTCCATTAGCCTTTTTGATTATTTTCTGTATCTGTTCATGACATTTTAATGATCTATGTACCTGGACCTCCAAGTCTCTTTGGACCTCTGCTGTTTTTAGCTAAGTTAAGAGGGGAGTTGGCAATGGATGCGTTCATACTCATTATTCCTCAGCAAGGCCTGTATTTAGAAAATATCCACTATCTCTGATTTAGTAGCAGCTTCCTATATCAGAATAAGGGGCTGCCCATTTAAAACGGAAATGAGGAGAATTTCTTCTCTCAGAGGGTCGTAAATCTATGGAATTCTCTGCCCCAAAGAGCTGTGGAGATAGACATATTTTTAAATGATAAGGATTATAGGGAACGGGCAGAGAAGTGGAGATGAGGCCTAGATCAGATCAGCCATGATCGTATTGAATGGCGGTACAGGCTCGAGAGGCCAAATGGCCTACTCCTGCTCCTATTTCTTACGTTCTTATGTTTGTTCTTATGTTCACAGAGCAAAAACACTGATGGTTGAATAAACTTATGCTTCAATCAGGAGCTCTCTGAATAGGAAATTGTTTGGTACTAGAATTCAGTGCTCGGATCTGAATTCTGTCTGCATTTAATTATTGTGTAGCAGTTGTGCCTCTAGATGTGCTTAGAGTGGCACAATTAAACAAAGTTCAACACAATCCCATTTTGTCTGAAGGTGGCGGTCCACTGTGCTATAGCTCTCATAATCCGCAACTGAGGCCAGGACAGTTTAAAAGATGAACTTGCTTACTTTTTCGTGTATGTTGATATCACAGCATGCAATGATGACAAAGTTGTAGGAAATGAACCACTTCAAATGATGCATGTCTTTTATCCATTGTGCATCAGTGTGTATAATACCTGGACAATGATTCTCATTGAATAACTACTGACGAAGTGAAAATTGGCAGACCTGTTTTATAGTTATTTCAGTGAAAAATGGTTTTTAGTGGATTCCATCTCCAATAATGGATGCCTGTCTTTGAATTGTAAGAGGCCAGCCTTCTCAAGTGGGGTCAGCTGTTGAAGGCAGATATCTCTCACAGCACAGTGAGAGGTATTCGTCTTCAACATCTGGATCCTCAATTGGGATTTCTGTCCTAATTATACCTGTAGATGTATACAATGTAAGGCAGAGAGTGGGAGCTTCACCGAGAGCCACATTATTTACTGTGTTGTGTGGCCTGGTGTTTGGTGAGGATGATTTCCGATGTCGATTGAAGATGAAGCAGTTCTATATAATGTAGAACAGAAGGCATTACTGATTTCATGTAGAATCTAAAGGAAAATTGGTTCATGGGGTCAGGAATTTTAGCAGTAATGGAATACTCTACAATTTGGATAATTCTCTTTCTAATATAAATTATACTCCGCTTTGGTCTTGTTTAAAAAATACTAGCTAAGCATTTATTTTACATGATGCAAGTGAAACAAACTTTAAAAAAAAATTGTTTCTAATCCTCTAAGTAGGATGGGTATTAAGTAGGTGTGGCGTATTCTCGGCAATGGAAGGAAGAGTATAATTAGGAATAGGTCAACCTGTAATTTAAAAAGCTGTAAATGCACCACAGACCTGTAATAGTTAAATACTGTTTTGCTGAATTCGCAATGTTATATTAGTGAGATTACATCAGTTAATTATACGGTATCAGGATTGCATTAATCATTTGAAATAACTTCCATACAATGTAATAAAATGGAGTGGAGACAGTGCTTCAATTACTAGCCCATTTCACTCGGTGTACATTTAAAACGCCCCCAAAAAGCAGTAATTTCAGGAGACCGGACAATTGGTGCCACATTTATATGAGAATGCATTAAATGTCTGCCCAGCTTGAGGCCTGCTAGGTATAAATAAGAAAAAGTTAAGGAATTGGTGGTTAACATGGTGAGCATTGTGATTTTAACTTCAGGACCATCGGACAGCAATTTGCTCCGGCATTCTCCCGATTGGCTGCCATGACTTCGGCGGAAATCCCGTTTACACAGCCATCCGGGGTCACGGTAGCCTATGAGGAGCCCTTGGAGGAAATTCCCAGCATACTTTTTTTATTCTTGACTTTTCTTTCTTTCAGAATTATCCAGCTGCGCATCCCCAATTATAATCGCTCAACCATTGGCGGCCATGCCTTCAGCTGCCTAGGCCCCAAGCTCTGGAATTCCCTCCCTAAACCTCTCCGCCTCTCTATGTCTCTTTCCTCCTTTAACACGCTCCTTAAAACCTACCTTGTCATCTTCCCTAGTATATCCTCATGTGAATCGGTGTCATATTTTGTTGATAAAGTTCCTGTGCAGCACCTTGGGATGTTTTATTACATTAAAGGCGCTATTTAAATGCAACTTTTTGTCGTCTTTGTCTCTTGCATGGCCAACAAGTCATTTTCAGTGGCTGCTAGAATTATTTTACTATTCAAATGTATGACCTACAGTTAAGTACACATATTTAAGACATTTCCTGATACAGGCACACTTTTTTTTTGAGTCCTATATTCTATTTATCGTCGGGTGATTTTCTTGGTTGGCCCCATGTACAGGCAGGAGTGGGACTCGGTTCTGACAAAGGGGCACTAGCCAAAACGTTAACAAATCTTTTCTCGTTTCAGATGCTGAAAGAACTTCTGTATATTTCAAATATTTTCAGACAATCATATAGAATCATACAGCACATTTGACCCATCATGTTAGTGCCAATTTCTCCCTAGGTACTCCATCAAAACCCCTCATAATTTTGAACACAAAATTTCTGTTTTTATGTTGGATTCGCAGTTAGCAGTGGCTTTACTTGCTGTATAATGAGGTCTGCTGTATATATCGAACCAGATACAACATGTATAGGGACCAGGGTTTCGTCATATCTAACACAATAATATGGGCAAAACCCAAATCAAATCCAAACAAAAGCTGGAAAACAAACTGTTACACAAATCTCTACAAGACAGATTTGCCCAAAGCTTTCAAACAGTGGGTTTCACCATAAGATCCCCTCTAAAAATTAACAGTTACATCATGATTAACTGTAACATCATTTTATCTTTTTCTTTCTTATTTTAGTTCAAAAACAATTATAGTTTAAACATTTTATGCGTAAATTGGGAATGTTGGCGATATCTTTGGGGAAACGGGCTTTGAGGAATTACAGAGCCAGTCAATGTGACGCAGGTGAATTAACACACACAGTTGAAATCACACAATCATTGAAGCGCCCTGGGTTAATGACAGCAGCTTTCCTGATATTAATACAGCTCCCTCACACTGTCGGGCTCAGTAACTCTTTCAAGACAGCTCTCCCCCTCATTCCCATGGGAATAATTTCACCGTTTAGATTAAAAATCTATATTTTTCAACTATCAACACAAATATGGCAGAATAAACATGTGAAAAATATTAAATAAAATCTTTATTCTTTTAATTTGATTTTTAAAAGGCAGCCCGATAGCGAAGCTCTCTCTTTAAATATCCTTGTAAATTTTAGGGCAATGATGATTGTCACAGATTTTGGGAAGGACTTGTCCCATTTAGATCTCTAGGCCTGATTTTATGAATGGTAGGGACCATCATCCAAGGTGTGTGTGTGTGTGTGTGTGTGTGTTCTGTCTATTAATGTTAATGTTCCTACATTATAGGCAGTTCCTCGAAATCAAGAAAAACTTGCTTACACTCTAAAAGTGAGTTCTCAGGTGACTGAACAGTTCAATATAGGAATTACAGTCTCTGTCACAGGTGGGACAGACAGTCGTTGAAGGAAAGGGTGGGTGGGGAGCCTGATTTGCCGCATGTTCCTTCTGCTGCCTGCGCTTGGTTTCTGTGTGCTCTCGGTGATGATACTCGAGGTCTTCAGCGCCCTCCCGGATGCTCTTCTTCCACTTAGGGCGGTCTTTGGGCAGGGATTCCCAGATGTCAGTGGGGATGTTGCACTTTATCAAGGAGGCTTTGAGGGTGTCCTTGAAACATTTCCTCTGCCCACCTGGGGCTCGATTGCCATGTAGGAGTTCCGAGTAGAGTGCTTGCTTTGTGAGTCTTGTATCAGGCATGCAGACAATGTGGCCTGCCCAACAGAGCTGGTTGAGTGTGGTCGATGCTGGGGATGTTGGCCTGATCGAGAACAATGACGTTGGTGCGTCTATCCTCCCAGGGGATTTGCAGGATAGAAACATAGAAACATAGACAATAGGTGCAGGGGTAGGCCATTCGGCCCTTTGAGCCTGCACCACCATTCAATAAGATCATGGCTGCTCATTCACCTCAGTACCTCTTTCCTGCTTTCTCTCCAAACCCCTTGATTCCTTTAGCCGTAAGGGCCATATCTAACTCCCTCTTGAATATATCTAATGAACTGGCATCAACAACTCTCTGTGGTAGAGAATTCCACAGGTTCACAATTCTCTGAGTGAAGAAGTTTCTCCTCATCTCGGTCCTAAATGGCTTACCCCTTATCCGTAGACTGTGACCCCGGTTCTGGACTTCCCCAACATTGGGAACATTCTTCCTGCATCTAACCTGTCCAGTCCCGTCAAAATTTTATATGTTTCTATGAGATCCCCTCTCATTCTTCTAAACTCCAGTGAATATAAGCCTAGTCATTGTGGAGACATCGCTGATGGTATTTCTCCAGCGATTTCAGGTGTCTACTGTATATGGTCTACATTTCTGAGCAATACAGGAGGGCGGGTATCACTACATCCCTGTAGACCATAAGCTTGGAACCAGATTTGAAGGCCTGAACTTCGAACACTCTCTTCCTCAGAAGGCTGCGCTGGCGCACTGGAGGCAGTGTTGAACCTCGTCATCGATGTCTGCCCTTGCTGATAATAGGCTCCCGAGGTATGGAAAGTGGTCCACGTTGTCCAAGGCCGCGGCCTGGATCTTGATGATTGGGGACAGTGCTGTGTGGTGGGGTCATGTTGGTGGAGGACCTTTGTCTTACGGATGTTTAATGTAAGGCCCATGCTTTCGTACGCCTCAGTGAAAATATTGATGATGGCTTGGAGTTCAGCCGCAGACGCAAGCATCTTCCGCGTACTGTAGTTCGATGACTGAGAATGGGACGTTCTTGGATTTAGCCTGGAGGCGACGAAGGTTGAGCAAGTTCCCACTGGTTCTATAGTTTACAGCGGGGAGCTTGTTGAGCTTGAGGTGGAGCATTGCAGCAAGGAAGATCTAGAAGAGGGTTGGCACTATGACGCAGCCCTGCTTGACCCCGGTCTGGATGTGGATTGGGTAATGTACCTACATTACAACAGTGACTACACTACAAAAGTACTGCATTGACTGTAAAGCACTTTGGGACATCCTGAGATCGTGAAAGGCGCTATATAAATGAATTCCTTCTTTCATTTTCTTAAAGTTAATGCCAGAGAACTTTTAAGACTGTACCTCCAATTTCCCAAAATATGGTGGGAAGGGACTCCACTGGGGTGTGCATCTACAAAATACCCTCTTATATCTTTCCATAAGAATGGAATTATCTTATTGCATAAAAATTGAATTTTTACATTGCAGAGAGTATGGGTTCGCGAGCGGGTCGGCAGTTAAAAGCGCTGAAATTGATAGCGAGTCGAGAACTCTCCTTCATCCAGAGGACTTCCGCATTTAACTTGCACGCATTTCCTAGCATGCCACAGACCGGGTTGGGTGAGGCGGGTGACCTCATTGAAGTTAACAACTCCTTAAGAGACCATTAGGCTTTTTATCCTGAAGTTTCTCCTTGAGAGACTTTTAGGCTTTTTATCCTGAGGTTTCAGCCTTTACTACTTGTACACGGGATTCACGAACTTCTTGAAGCTCGCCTGTGAAGGCAAGGTGAGAGCTCAGTAGCCATTGTGTGAGTTCCTTAAGTGACAGTTGCAAAAAGTACACAAATACTCACATCTCACACCTGCTTCCTTGTCAAAGGAAAAGGCTCTTGCTGACAACATTTTGTGCAGAGATTATGCTTTCAGTAGCTTGTAGGTGATTTCTGCAACCTCGGAAGTCACTCTCACTACATTGCAACTCACTCTCGCTACTTCGCAAGTTTGTGTCTCTGGTCTCCACTTTACCTGGCGTCTATCAGACTAGCATGGGTGCCGCTTACGCTATTTCACCTTGGACCTCCGATTCAAACTAAGACGAGACCCAGCACCAACAACACCAGTGACACCAGCAGCCTTCTCCTCACTGACATGATGCTCCATAGGAGAGAGGGGATTAGCACATGGGCACACCTCACCGGAGGGGATACCCCCAGCACAGGGTATACAGGCAGAGGATGAGCTTCCTGGACATGATTGAACAGCAATGCTTTAGGAGGCTCAAGCAGTTGAGTCAGGTTGTGGCAGATATTTGTCTTCATAGAAACATATAAAATTCTAACGCCAAGAAAATCGGCCAGCGTTACTTTCGGCATGTCGCACACATCTCGCCGACAATATCGCTCCCCGAAAAAACCGCTGTGAAAAAGTTGCTCTCACCTGAATTAATCACAACGGTATGGACGCCATTTTCTAAATCGCAGGTCGCTTCACTTAAAAGACTGCTCTGCTTCAACTTCGGGGGAGTTTGGATGTACGCTGGAGGCCTTTTAAAGTGATGTGAACATCTGGACAAACATCATAGTGTGGACGATTGGAATTTACTTTAGGTGTCTTAGTGGGTGTCATGTAGTCAACTGTCATTGTAACCCATGTATAAACTGACCTAAGTTGTACACTGTGAGAACATTGACCACTAGGTGGTGAACTTGTGGGAGACACTCCTAACCTGGACTTTCAGGTATAAAAGGGGAAGCTCCACCCACCTTCATCACTTCAGTGCTAGAATAAAGGTTACTGGTCACAGAGTGACCTTCTCTCGAGTATGGGCCTCGTGTGCATTTATACTGTATAGTAAGGGCATATCATTGGTGCCGAGAAACTGGGATTTAAACCACGCGAGCATGGCCACTAGCAACACAGACGAGAGGTACGGTGTTGGTGATGATTGGGACGATTTTATTGAGAGACTACAGCAAAGTTTCGTCACTAAGGAATGATTGGGACAGGATTCAGCCGACAAACGCAGGGCGCATCTCCTGACGGTTTGTGGATCCAGGATCTTCTAGCACCAGAGAAGCCGGCGGACAAGACTTTTGAAGAGCTCAGTAAGTTGATCGGGAACACTTTAAACCGGCGAGCAGCATGCACATGGTGAGACACCGGTTTTATACGCACCGGCGGCGAGAAGGGCAAAGCATTCCAGACTTCGTGGCAGACCTCCGGCGAGTGGCGAGCCTATGTAAGTTCCCAGGAGCATGCAGAGCGGAGATGCTGCAAGACTTTTTTATTCAGGGCATCGGGCACGCTGGGGTTTTCAGGAAACTGATTGAGACCAAAGACTTGACCCTGGAAAAAGCGGCTTTGATGGCCCAGACATTTATCTCAGGAGAGGAAGAGACCAGAATGATGTTTGACAAAAATCTTGGCTTAAATGCAGCAAATGGACAGGGAGTCAACATTGTTAACACAGCACACAGTTCTCCACGCAGACAGAGGCAATCGGACATGCCCGAGCATGTAGTCGAACCCAAAGGGGGAATTCAACAGAGACAATGGCTAACTGAATGGCGATTCATGCCATCGCAAAGGACAATGTGGCCAGTAATGGGGCCTTCAACACCTGTCAATGGTGCGCTTAAACACAGTTACAGAGACAGTCAGAGACAATTGACTGGTAATGGACCTTTTGTTTCCAACAACGGCTCATGTTGGAGGTGTGGAGGCAAACACCCAGCCAGGGTTTGCAGGTATTAGCAATATACCTGCAGAAATTGCAACGTCAGCGGTCACTTGGTGCGTATGTGCAGGGAGTCTGCAGCCAGGTTGATGTACGAGGAGGACAAGCCCAATGTAAGCCCTACGAGACCAAATGAATATTGGGTGAAATCGCTGGAAGCTGAAGTTCAGCGAGTTCATGTGGAGCACATATACAGTTCATACACCAGGAAGCCACCGATAATGATGAAATTGCTCCTCAATGGCATCCCAGTATCAATGGAGCTAGACACAGAGGCCAGCCAGTCCCTGATGAGTATCAAACAGTTCGACAAGTTGTGGGCGTCCAAGGCCAGGAGGCCAAAATTATTGCCGATTGACGCACAGCTATGGACATATACAAAGCAGATCATTCCAGTGCTAGGCAGCGCCACAGTAGTCGTCACCGACAAAGATTCGGAGAACAGATTGCCACTCTGGATTGTTCCGGGGGATGGTCCCGCACTACTGGGGAGGAGTTGGCTTGCTGTCATGAACTGGAAATGTGGCAATGTCAATGTAATTTCTTCTGTGGAGCGAGTATCATGCTCACAAGTCCTGGACAAATTTGACTCATTATTTCAACCTCGCATTGGCACTTTCATGGGGGCCAAGGTAGTGATTCACATCAACCCGGACGCCAGGCCAGTACACCACAAGGTCAGAGCTGTGCCGTACGTGATGCAGGAAAAGATAGAAGGTGAATTGGACCGCCTGCTGAGGGAAGGCATCATCTCGCCAGTCGAATTCAGTGACTGGGCGAGCCCAATCGTGCCGGTGCTCAAGGCGGATGGGTCGGTCAGGATATGTGATTATTACAAGGCCACCATCAATCGGGTGTCACTCCAAGACCAGTACCCGCGACCGAGAGCGTAGGACGTCTTTGCGAAGCTATCCGGTGGCAAACTTTTTTCAAAATTGGACCTGACCTCAGCTTACATGACCCAGGAGCTGGCGAGTGAGTTGAAGAAGCTGTTTGAGCACAACAGATGTCTGTTCGAGATTCGCTCGGCCACCGCGATCCTTCAACGAAATATGGAAAGCCTCCTCAAGTCGATTCCAAGGACAGTGGTTTTTCAAGACGACATCCTCATCACTGGTTGCGATACTGAAGAACACCTTCACAACCTGGAGGAAGTGCTACACAGACTGGACTAGGTAGGGCTGTGACTGAAAAAGGCGAAGTGCATCTTCCTAGCTCTAGAGATAGAATTCCTGGGGATGAGGGTAGCAGCAGACGGGATCAGACCTACTGCGTCCAAAATGGAAGTGGTCCAGAGAGCACCCAGACTCAGTAACACGACGGAGCTGCGTTCGTTCCTGGGGCTCCTGAACTATTTTGGTAACTTTCTTCACAAATTGAGCATGCTGTTAGAGCCGCTAAACATGCTCCTTCGCAAAGATCGCAAATGGGTCTGGGGGGACAGCCAGGAAAGGGTTTTTGATGGAGCATAACAAATTGTGTGCTCTAACAATCTGTTAACGCTATATGACCCATGTAAGAAACTTGTTTTAACATGCGATGCGTCGTCCTATGGGGTCGGGTGTGTGTTGCAGCATGTTAATGCCAATGGTCAGTTACAGCCGGTAGCTTATGCCTCCAGAAGTCTGTCCCAGGCAGAAAGGGGCTACGGGATGGTAGAAAAGGAAGCGCTTGCATGTGTATATGCAGTAAAAAAAAAATGCACCAGTACTGTTTGGCAGGCAAATTTGAGGTGGAGACAGATCACAAACCCCTAATGTCCCTTTTGGCCGACAACAAGGCCATAAATGCAAATGCATCGGCCGCATACAGAGGAGGGCACTCACGTTAGCCGCCTATGACTATACAATTCGGCACAGACTGGGCACTGAAAACTGCGCTGATGCACTCAGCAGGCTCCCACTAGCCACCACTGAGGGGGCTACCGAGCATGCTGCTGAGATGGTCATGACTGTTGAAGCTTTCAAAAGCGAAGGCTCACCCGTGACAGCCCGTCAGATCAAAGTCTGGACAAATAGAGACCCGCTGCTGTCTTTAGTCAAGAAATGTGTCCTGAATGGGGACTGGACAGCCACGTGCCCTGAGGAATTCAAACCATTTCACAGGCGCAAGGAATAACTCTCGATTCAGGCCGATTGCCTTCTGTGGGGAAATCGAGTGGTCATGCCACAGATGGGCAGAGAGACGTTCATCAGAGAACTCTACAATGAGCACCCGGGCATTATCATGATGAAGGCAATTGCCAGGTCACACATTTGGTGGACAGGGATAGATGCAGACCTGGAACTTTGTGTTCGAAGGTGCAACACGTGTGCTCAGCTGGGCAACGCACCCAGAGAAGCCCCCCTTAGCCCCTGGTCCTGGCCTACCAAGCCATGGTCACGCATCCATGTGGATTATGCAGGTCCTTTCATGGGAAAAATGTTTTTGCTTGTAGTAGACGCCGACTCCAAATGGATCGAGTGTGACATTCTCAATTCAAGCACATCCTCTGCCATGATAGAAAGTCTACGCGCAATGTTCACTGCACATGGTCTACCGGACATCTTGGTCAGCGACAATTGCCCGTGCTTTACAAACAATAATTCCAGGACTTTATGGCAGGAAATGGTATCAACCACATCAGAACAGCCTCAAACGGCCAGGCGGAATGAGCAGTGCAGATAATCAAACGGGATGCTCAGAATCCAAGAGGATTCCCTACAAAGCCGCTTATCACGCCTCCTGTTGGCCAATAGATGCCGACCACACTCACTCACAGGGGTTCCACCCGCAGAGCTGCTAATGAAAAGGATGCTCAAAACCAGGTTATCCCATATACACCCCACCATAAAATAAATTGTTGAGAGAAGGCGCCAGTCACAATGTGATTACCATGACAAGAATGCGAGGGTGCGATGTGTTGATGTCAATGACTCTGTCTTTGTCCAAAACTACGCTGCAGGGCCTAAATGGCTTGCAGGCACTGTGATTGCCAAAGAGGGGAATAGGATTCTGGTAGTTAAACTAACCAATGGACAAATCTGCCGCAAACACGTGGATCAAACAAAAAAGAGGTTCAGCAACCCCATCGAAGAAGCAGAGGAATAACACGATGTAGAGTTCACTGCTCCACAGGTGACCAAACACCGGAACCAAGCTGAGGAGAGCCCAGTCACTGTGGGCAGTCCGGACAGGCCTGAGGCACCACAAACAGCAGACACTCAGGCCAGCGCCCAACAACCGAAGCCCCAACTCAGGCGCTCTACAAGGGAGTGTAAACCACCAGAAAGACTTAACCTGTGATCCCAAGAAGACATTGGGGGGAGGGGATGTCATGTATTCAACTGTCATTGTAACCCATGTATAAACTGACCTAAGTTGTAAGGGGTCAGAGGGTTTAGTGAGAAGGAGGAACTGAGTGAAATCCTTATTAATCAGGAAATTGTGTTGGGGAAATTGATGGGATTGAAGGCCGATAAATCCCCAGGGCCTGATGATCTGCATCCCAGAGTACTTAAGGAGGTGGCCTTGGAAATAGCGGATGCATTGACAATCATTTTCCAACATTCCATAGACTCTGGATCAGTTCCAATGGAGTGGAAGGTCACCAATGTAACCCCACTTTTTAAAAAAAAGAGGGAGAGAGAAAACGGAATTATAGACCGGTCAGCCTGATATCGGTAGTGGGTAAAATGATGGAATCAATTATTAAGGATGTCATAGCAGCGCATTTGGAAAGAGGTGACATGATAGGTCCAAGTCAGCATGGATTTGTGAAAGGAAATCATGCTTGACAAATCTTCTGGAATTTTTTGAGGATGTTTCCAGTAGAGTAGACAAGGGAGAACCAGTTGATGTGGTGCATTTGGACTTTTAGAAGTCTTTCGACAAGGTCCCACACAAGAGATTAATGTGCAAAGTTAAAGCACATGGGATTGGGGGTAGTGTGCTGACGTGGATTGAGAACTGGTTGGCAGACAGGAAGCAAAGAGTAGGAGTAAATGGGTACCTTTCAGAATGGCAGGCAGTGACTAGTGGGTTACCGCAAGCTTCTGTGCTGGGGCCCCAGCTGTTTACACTGTACATTAATGATTTAGACGAGGGGATTAAATGTAGTATCTCCAAATTTGCGGATGACACTAAGTTGGGTGGCAGTGTGAGCTGCGAGGAGGATGCTATGAGGCTGCAGAGTGACTTGTATAGGTTAGGTGAGTGGGCAAATGCACGGCAGATGAAGTATAATGTGGATAAATGTGAGGTTATCCACTTTGGTGGTAAAAACAGAGCGACAGACTATTATCTGAATGGTGACAGATTAGGAAAAGGGGAGGTGCAACGAGACCTGAGTGTCATGGTACATCAGTCATTGAAGGTTGGCATGCAGGTACAGCAGGCTTTTAAGAAAGCAAATGGCATGTTGGCCTTCATAGCGAGGGGATTTGAGTACAGGGGTAGGGAGGTGTTACTACAGTTGTACAGGGCCTTGGTGAGGCCACACCTGGAGTATTGTCTCCTAACTTGAGGAAGGACATTCTTGCGATTGAAGGAGTGCAGCGAAGGTTCACCAGACTGATTCCCGGGATGGCGGGACTGACATATCAAGAAAGACTGGATCAACTGGGCTTGTATTCACTGGAGTTCAGAAGAATGAGAGGGGATCTTATAGAAACGTTTAAAATTCTGACGGGGTTAGACAGGTTAGATGCAGGAAGAATGTTCCCAATGTTGGGAAAGTCCAGAACCAGGGGTCACAGTCTAAGGATAAGGGGTAAGCCATTTAGGACAGAGATGAGGAGAAATGTCTTCACCCAGAGAGTGGTGAACCTGTGGAATTCTCTACCACAGAAAGTTGTTGAGGCCAATTCACTAAATATATTCAAAAAGGAGTTGGATGTAGTCCTTACTACTAGGGGGATCAAGGGGTATGGCGAGAAAGCAGGAATGGGGTACTGAGGTTGCATGTTGAGCCATGAACTCATTGAATGGCGGTGCAGACTCGAAGGGCCGAATGGCCTACTCCTGCATCTATTCTCTGTTTCCATGTTTCTATGTTTCTCCCACGTATGGGCCTCGTGTGCATTTATACTGTATAGTAAGGACATATCAGTGGGGACATTTATTGTTTGTGAACAATCGAAGTAATATTGCTAGTTATTGGAATGGAGCCTGTCATTTTGCAGCCTTCTTGATAAGTACGCACATTCTGCTGACTTGAAATGGCAGAAGATATATCCGACAGCATTATGTGCCTAATCTAAGATGTGCCAGACTGATGAGGAGGACCAGGCCTTACAGCCCCCGCATTTACAGGAAGAAGCGGTCTTACCTCAACACCTGCGCTTCCACAAAGAGGTTATCAATGAGATATGTCAGCTCATCTGCAGCCTGCCAGCACCATCAGGACCACACTGTCCGTCGATGTCAAGGTCACCGCGGCACTTTCGTTCAACGCGTCCGGTTCCTTTCAGACCTCAGCTGGCAACATTTGTGCTATATCTCAGCATGCTACACATTGCTGCATTCGACAGGTCACTGAAGCCCTTTACGCATGCTGGCTGGACTTTATCACTTCCCATGACCAGGGAGGCTCAGATTGAGAGGGGTTTAGGATTCTACTGAATTGCTAACTTCCCCAAGGTGCAGGGAGTGATAGACTGTACGCACATCGCTATGCGGGTACCTTTTCAGGATGCAGAGGCTTTTAGGAACCGCAAGGAATTCTATTCCCTGAATGTGCAACTCATTGTTGACCACCGGCAAATAATTGTGGCAGTGAATGCCAAATTTCCGGGCAGCATCCATGATGCTCACATCCTGCGTGAGAGCACTGTATCTGACTTGTTTAACAATCAGCCACAAGGTCAATGCTGGATGCTTGGTGACAAAGGATATGGCCTCGCCACCTGGCTGATGACCCTCCCTGCGTGACACCCACACCGAAGCCAAGAAGCGATACAACGAGAGCCACAGAGCCACTCGCAATATCATTGAGAAAACCATTGGAGTACTTAAGCAGCACTTTAGATGCCTGGACCACTCGGGAGGATAGCTCCAATACCACCCTGAGCAGGTAGCTCAATTCGTGGTGGTGTGCTCAATGCTGCACAACTTGGCTATCAGGAGGGGACAAGAATTGCCACAAGGGACTGACAGTCCACCTCAAAAGAGAGAGGAAGAGGAGGACGCTGACCTCGGGCCAGACAATCAGGCTGATGCTGAAACCATGCCCCCGCCCCCTCTAGACCGCAGGAAAGGGCCCGTGGTGGCTACATAGCTGCAAGGCTCTTAGGTCAGCAGCTCATAAATGAGCGCTTTGCTTGAAAGAATGTTGTTGTTATTTACAAAGCTGCAACATTGCTGTGTGTGCAGGTCATACATCAATGATGTGCATCACCTCGGTGACAGTTAAAGTTTAAGTTGATTCAAGTTAAGTGTAATTTTACCCTTTTATGTTAAGGAATCACCAGTGTGTAACGATGCAGCTATCTGAGCCAATGCGAAACAAGGTTATGTTAAATAAAAAATATTTAACTTGACCATTTGTGTGAAATCATAATTCTAACTGTAAAAAACACTCCTCCCCACCCCCCACCCCAAAACAAATTTATCACATTTACATCATTCGATTGGTCACCATTTGCAGCAACACAGAACACAAATACAAACCAGCAAGGTAGCCCCCTTGCCCCTTCCCCCGACCCTTCCACCAAAATAGCACCAACAACATAAAATTATGTCCAAGACAACAACTGTGGCCATGTACCTCACATTCCTCCCCCCTACCCCTCCCCCCCCCGCCCACCGCTTCTCCTCCCCACCTCTACCACTTCCCCTTCCCCTCCTGACTCCAAACTGCCTGGCCGAGGAGCTCCTCAGGCGCTGCTTCATTGGGGGGGATGATGGCAGAACCGCTGTTTGGACGGATACGGGAGAGGATGGACCCGAGGTGAGAACGTCCTCTGGGCCAGAAGCAAGATCTTCCTCCTCGCTCTTATGTGTGGTTGGCAATGGGGGTGCGGCACCTTGGGGTGCAATGCCATGCTCCGGGACCACTGGAAGGCCCCTGCCACCAGTGTTCCTGGCTATCAGCTGCAGGGCCTCCGCCATCCATGGCACATACTCCGTCATGTTGCCGGACATGCTGGCCAGCTGGAGAGATATGCCCCCATTGTCTGTTGGATCTGCTGACCTATGTCAATACTCCTCCTGGACAAGTGTACCAAGACCCTGCTCAGATCTGCCGCTCGTGGAGCAGACCTGCCGTGTCGAACCAACCTCCGCTTGGTTGGTGCCGTCCTGGAGACACCTGGGGTGCCCTGCGACAAGGTGCTTGGGCCCGGTACCTCCACGGTGGATGTGGGAATGGCCACAGGAGCACTAGATGTCATCGGTGTCGAATGGATTATGGAGGTTAGGGATGCAGGTTCCTCGAAGTCGGCACTGTCATCCGTTGAAAGGGACCCAGCAGATGCACTGGCGAGAATCGGTGCTTCTCAGCACCAGATGGAGGAGAGTCCGGTGAGTCTGTCCCCGCGCCCCCAACTTCTGGGCTCGGTGTTGTTGCATGGGGCCACGCTGCTGGCTGAGCTGCAAAACATAAATGAGTTTATTAGAGGAGAATGGGGTGCTCGGGTCACAAGGTGAGTCCAACGCTACACACAGCATATGCACGACAAAAGCAACACCGTTATCAAGATCATCACAGACATCACATTTGATGACCATCACCAAATTCTGCATTGCAATGATTCTCATGAAGACATTATTATTTAGAGAATAATTTTATGATTCATCTGTCATATAATATTGGGCGGATACGAGTGGGTGTGGCATATATTGACTTTATATCACACAATGGTGTATACTTTACTCACGTGGCATCACATCAGGTTCTGCTGCTGCTTGCATGGCCGACCAGGGGATGGGTCCCTACTAGTGCCAGCACCCGTTCCTCGATATCGGTGAGGTCGCTGATGACTGGTGGCCCCCCACCCATTCGCCTCTGCTCGGACCTATTCTTCGAAAGCTTCTTCTGTAAAACGTAACAGGACGACATGGCATGAGATCATTGTGTGATATCATTGCTAGGTGCTGTCACAGACACTGATACACCACATAACCGACAGATGTAATCATGATTATAATGAAAATGATCATTCTTTACCTAAAGACGTACACCATGACCGCAGGCTTTGAGTACAACCTTCCAGGTATAATTGCAAGACATCACATCTGATTTTAATCACTCATTACACTTACAATTCCAATTATACAAATATATAAGTACCTGTAAATCAATGCATGACTTATTCTGGTGGATCCCACAAGGTCGTTCCATCGCTTGCAGCATTGGTTGCCCTCACGCACCTCGTTGGTCGCCGACGAGACTACCTCGGCTATCTCGGTCCATATCTTCTGGTAGGCCTTTGGGGTGGGCTTCCCACGTCCTCCCTGGGTCAATTGACCCTAGCGTGACTCGACCTCCTGCATGAGGGAGGCATTGGCATCATCCGAGTACCTCCTTGCTCTTTTGCGTCCTCTCAATTGTTCCTCTCCCAGCTCACTGCTCTCGCCAGCGTCCTCAGGTTCCACAGTGTGCTGGGTCGCCTCCTCCATCCCTTCCATGTTAAATATTATTTTTTCCACAAAAACTCGGTGCCAATTACCTTCTTTGTGCTTAGTAGGCTTTTTGCTGTTGATGAATCTCCCTCATGCCTCCCACAACAGCCAAGGAAGCACACATCACACCCACACACGCGTTCAGCCCTGGTCTGCTCCTTCTCTCTCTCTGTCTCTTGTGCGCATGTAATGATGACCCTTGACCTCCTGAAATGCGGGAAACGAGCATTGCCATGCCATTGCTATGGTCAATGACACTTTACGGCAGAAGGTCAAAAAAATTTTACGCTAACGCCCATTTCAGATCGCTTGAGATAGCGCCCATTTTCAAAAATGGAAAGTTAGGGTTTTGGAAATGGGCGATAATCCGCCGATCTCAAAACCCATTTTTACCGCCCATGCTGGAAATAACGCCCATTTGTGGCCGATCTGCATAAAAGTGGAAAGTCTAGCACAAAGAACGATTAAAAAAAAATAAAGAGAGGGAAGATAGATTATGAAAGTAAACTAGCATGAAATATAAAAACAGATAGCAAGAGTTTCTACATGTACGTAAAAAGGAAAAGAGTGGCTAAAGTAAATGTTGGTCCCCTAGAGGATGAGACTGGGGAATTAATAATGGAGACCAGGGAAATGGCAGAGACGTTGAACAAATATTTTGTATCGGTATTCACGGTAGAAGATACTAAAAACATTCCAATAGTGGATAATCAAGGGGCTATAGGGAGGGAGGAACATAATACAAGCATGATAACTAAACAAGTAGTACTCAGTAAAATAATGGGACTAAAGGCGGACAAGTCCCCTGGACCTGATGGCTTGCATCCTAGGCTCTTAAAGGAAGTGGATGCAGAGATAGTGAATGCATTGGTTGTAATCGTGATAAACAGGTCATTTTCTGGTTGGCAAACAGTAACTAGTGAGGTGCCGCAGGGATCGGTGCTGGGGCCTCAA
This sequence comes from Pristiophorus japonicus, assembly GCF_044704955.1. Lineage (NCBI taxonomy): Eukaryota > Metazoa > Chordata > Chondrichthyes > Pristiophoridae > Pristiophorus > Pristiophorus japonicus. Next base: position 41,463,581 of record NC_091978.1, read on the forward strand.
CTATTTACAATCTATATTAATGACTTGGATGAAGGGACCGAGTGTAATGTAGCCAAGTTTGCTGATGACACAAAGATGGGCGGGAAAGCAAATTGTGAGGAGGACACAAAAAATCTGCAAAGAGATATAGACAGGCTAAATGAGTGGGCAAACATCTGGCAGGTGGAGGACGTCTTCTGGGTTTTCAAGCCTGTGAGGGCCCCTCCAAGGACTCCACCTACTGCAACTGTGCAGGGTCGGATTTGGCTATTGGGATCCGATATGGGGCTCTGACTGAGGGCGAGGCAATGGGGGAGACATGGGTTTGAGCAGAACCCCACTTCCATGTCCCCGCTCACCATCATCCCTCTCATGGGCCACCCGCACTTCCCTGCTAGCAAGGAGCTGGAGAGCACCTTGCTGCACAGCAGTGGGGCGATGAACGCCCAATGTTGGTATCCCTCCTCAGGATCACTTCAGTCCGAGTCTGCACGCTGTTGTTCACAGCAAGCATGGACTTCTTTGACTGGCGGATTAGCTGCTCCATGCAGGTGGCCATCCTTTCCATGGAAGAGCACGTTGCCACCATCGCCTGCAACATGGTGCTGCTCTTGTTGGAGATGGACTCTGATATTCTCCTTACAATCGCGCACATCGCGGCTGGAAAAGCTGCCAGAGCCTCGCACATTTGTTGCTGCTCCTCCAAGATCAACCTCGCCCCCCCCCCCCGAGCTTCGGCATCTGCATCCAGCTGAGCAGAGCTTGGAGCAGGGAAGTGCGGGTGGCCCATGAGAGGGATGATGGTGAGCGGGGACATGGAAGTGGGGTTCTGCTCAAACCCATGTCTCCCCCTTTGCCTCGCCCTCAGTCTTTCTCCTGCGGTTGGAAAGTTGGGTGGAAAGGGGGGGGGGCACTTGATGGACCTGTGGGTGAGTAAAGACATGAATTAGAACTTTTATGCTAAGAATGTTTAAAATCATCATTAGACTCATCATGATATTTCACTGGCTGCTGACATCAGTCACCATGAGTGACTGTCGTATGTCATGGGGCTATATGATATTTAATTCTGTCACCAGGTAGCTGGGATGTTCCACTCTCTCCATCTCCAACCGCCAGCAGCTCTGTCACTTAATTCCAGTGCCTCCTCCTTTGCTGGCATCAGTGTACTGTAAATTGGAGGGCCACCGCCAGTTCTGTGTCTCTCTCTGTTGTTCTGCGCTCTCTTCTCTTGGAAGGAGGAAAAGAAGAGAACTTTGAGTGAGAGTGATGGCAGGAGTATAGGGGATGGATGGGCTAAATACTTAGAGGGTGACTATGAGATTACCAAATGGCCTCCTTTTGAGGCTTTAATTTCTATGATTCCATTGGGATGTGGGTGAGCATCAGTGGTGGATAGTCAGATAGGGATGTGAATAGGTGCAGAGACATTGAGGGATGGGTACACCTGCAAGGTAGGTTGATGTGAGGAGTGACGTGCAGGAGTAGGCTTGGGAAGGCAGAGTGATGGAGTAAGGTTGACACGCACATCATGATGTAGTTGAGGGTGGCATTGTACTCACCTTTTCTGACCTCATCAGGTCATTAAACCTCTTCCTACACTGCAACCAGGAGCGGCTGACAACAACCCTACTGCTCACATCATAGGCAATCTCCAGCCATGGCCTCTTTGTTTCACTGGCTGGCCTCTTCCTGCTGTCACCATGGAAGAGGACCTCCTTCCTTGCTCTCAATCCCTGCAGCAGAATGTCGAGGGAGGGATATGAAAACCTGGGCGCAGCCTCCTGGTGCTGAGATTGCATTGCTCGTTATAAACGCTTGCACTCTCACAGTCAAAGTTTTAGATTTAACAGCGACAGGCACCTCTTACAACCATCTCAAACCCTCCTACAACAACCGTCAACTCTGATGTGTGCTCCCTCAAATAGGCGATCTGAAAACGAGTCATCCGTGACATCATCAGACCTGCTCCATTTAATTGGCTGGAAAACACACATGACTCAGTCAATTGATCTAGTCAACATGAACACACAGTGGAGAGTGCGTTGATGGAAAATATGTGATGGCGACTTGCTACATGGGCCTCCCCGGCATCCGACATCACAAACAGGTAAAAATTCAGCCCAATGAGTGAAATGGGTCATTTTCCGGTTGGCAAACAGTAACTAGTGGGATGCCGCAGGGATCGGTGCTGGGGCCTCGACTATTTACAATCTATATTAATGACTTGGATGAAGAGACCGAATGTAATGTAGCCAAGTTTGCTGATGATACAAAGATGCTGAAGAGCCAGCTTCGGAACGCCCAAAGAGAGGCCGCCGTATAAAAAACAAAATCGGCACAAAAAACACAAAAACCATTCCCAATATATTGCTCACCCCAAACAAAGATAAATGGCAAAAATAAAACATAAAAAAACCAATCACATTTACCTCATGTAATGTAGTCATGTTTGCTGATGATACAAAGATGGTTGGGAAAGCAAGTTGTGAGGAGGACAGAAAGAATCTACAAAGGGATATAGACAGGCTAAGTGAGTGGGAAAACATTTGGCAGATGGAGTATAATGTGGGAAAGTGTGAGGTTATGCACTTTGGCAGGAAAAATAAAAAAGCAAATTATTATTTAAATGAAAAGCGTTTACAAAATGCTGTAGTACAGAGGGACCTGGGGATCCTTGTGCATGAAACACAAAAAGTTAGTATGCAGATATTGTTATGTATGCATGCTTGTCTTGCATATGATGTCTGTAACACTGAATGTACCTTACACTGTACACACCTTACCTGTACACCAGAGGGTGCTGCTGCTGGAGACCTAAGGGTTACCTGCACACTGCAGGTAACCCAGTATAAAAGGGAGCTCACAGCTTGGTGTCCTGATTCGAGGAGCCGCAAATAAAGGATTACAGTCAACACAGTTTAAGTACCATACCCTGCCTTGTGGAGTCATTACCAAAGGTGCCTACATACACAATAACTTGGCGATGAGGTCACGAACTACATGCTCAACATGTCGAATCTCAGCAACTTTCAGCAATTTATCGATGGGGAAGATTGGGGCACTTTTGTAGAAAGATGGGAAAATTTCTTCATAGCCAATGACCTGGATGTGGACACACCGGCTACATGACCGAAAAAGCACAGGGCCATCCTGCTCAGCAGTTGTGGGCCCACTATCCATTGTCTCGTCGGGGACTTGCTAGCCCCGGAGAAGACAACCACCAAGAGCTATGAGGAACTTGTAACACTTATACAGGAGCAATTAAAACCAAAAGAAAGAATCCTCACAGCCAGATACCGGTTCTACATTTACCGGCGAAGAAATTACTAAGTTTGCTGCACATTTATGAAGACTAGCTGCACCGTGTGATTTTGGAGACCACCTTAATGAAGCACTAAGGGACATTTTTGTCATCGGAATCAGCCACGAAGGCCTCCTACACAAATTGCTCTCTGCGGACATCATGGTCACCCTGCAGAAAGCAATTCAAGTGAGCCAGGCCTACATGGTTTTGGCCAGCGACTCCAGGCGAATACTGACCCAGGACTCTAAACCGGCGAACACAGTGCACTACATGGATACTTCTAAAGGCAGAAATGCTGCCCCGAGTCCTGCAACCCTGAGTCCGCCACATGGGGCAAACCGGATGGCCCTGTGAAGGCGCTGTGGAGGAAACCACAGGGCCCACCAGTGCCGCTACAAAGCCTATACATGCAAAAGCTGCAAAGAAAAAGGGCACCTTCAGAGAATGTAGAAAAAGCTTTACTCACCGCGTCACTGAAGAGTTGGCTGATCACCCGGGCTCCGACACAGATGAAGATGAAGCTGCTCAACCCCTGGAAAAAGAGTACAGAATTTATACCTGCTCCACCGAAAGTTCTCCGTGGACGATGGAAGTAGACATCGACGGGGTCCCAGTTTCCATGGAGATCGACACAGGGGCGAGCCAGTCTGTGATGAGCCAAACGACCTTTGAAAAAATTTGGATGAATCCCGCCACTCGACCAAAGCGAAACTGCTCACCTACACCAAAGGTAAAATCCTGGTCATTGGCAGTGTGGACGTCCAGGTCTCCCAAGTCGGCATGTTTAATGGACTCCCGCTGTGGATCGTTGCTGGCGATGGTCCCACGTTGCTGGGAAGGAATTGGATGAACCCAGTCCATATCGGTCGAAGTGCTGACGGCCTCCAGGCTCCAGCAATCAACATCAAACATGGATCCATTGCTGCATCTAAAGATCCCACTGTCCAGCTCGACTGCGCGGTGAAATCTCCAGGACAACACCGCGGCGAAATCTCCAGGACTGAAAACCCAAACTTCTCCTTCCGAGCCGGGACAGAACTCCAAGAGGCGAAAATCATCGAGAAAGATGGACTCCCGATGTCCAGGGCCGAACCTGAGGAAGAAAAGACCACCACTGCCAATCTGGAGGAGAGCCAGAAGACGGCTGCCGCACCACAAGGAGAAGAACCTACAATCAAAATGGCCGAGACCAGACCACGAGGGGCAGCATTGGAGGAGCGACACGTGACACCGAGTGACCAATCGGATTGGAATGCTCCCTTAAAGGAGACTGGTAACCAAAAAAATTTAAAGGGACAGTTTCAACTTAAAGATGACAGGGACTTTAAAGCTAAAAATGCAGCAAAAAGGGTGCAAGTATGATAATGTAACCATGAATTGTGATGCTGGTGTAACTAATGTGAAAAATGAAATGAATGCTTGCGTAAGTAAGGTTAAGAACAAGCTTGTTTTGTGTGATGATTATGAAGAGGGTTTGAAATGCCTGATGTAACCATGTCTGGTGAGACCATGATAACAAAATGTAATGCAAATGCTGTTATTAACAATGTAAGGGCAGTCAATAATGTAGACTCAACTATGTATGACCAGAGCCATGGTGTCATGTGAGGTTATCCACTTTGGTGGTAAAAACAGAGAGACAGACTATTATCTGAATGGTGACAGATTAGGTAAAAGGGAGGTGCAACGAGACCTGGGTGTCATGGTACATCAGTCATTGAAGGTTGGCATGCAGGTACAGCAGACGGTTAAGAAAGCAAATAGCATGTTGGCCTTCATTGCGAGGGGATTTGAGTACAGGGGCAGGGAGGTGTTACTACAGTTGTAGAGGGCCTTGGTGAGGCCACACCTGGAGTATTGTGCACAGTTTTGGTCTCCTAACTTGAGGAAGGACATTCTTGCTATTGAGGGAGTGCAGCGAAGGTTCACCAGAATGATTCCCGGGATGGCAGGACTGACATATCAAGAAAGACTGGATCAACTGGAGTTCAGAAGAATGAGAGGGGATCTCATAGAAACGTTTAAAATTCTGACGGGTTTAGACAGGTTAGATGCAGGAAGAATGTTCCCAATGTTGGGGAAGTCCAGAACCAGGGGTCACAGTCTAAGGATAAGGGGTAAGCCATTTAGGACCAAGATGAGGAGAAACTTCTTCACCCAGAGAGTGGTGAACCTGTGGAATTCTCTACCACAGAAAGTTGTTGAGGCCAATTCACTAAATATATTCAAAAAGGAGTTAGATGTAGTCCTTACTACTAGGGGGATCAAGGGGTATGGAGAGAAAGCAGGATTGGGGTACTGAAGTTGCATGTTCAGCCATGAACTCATTGAATGGCGATGCAGGCTCGAAGGGCCTAATGGCCTACTCCTGCACCTATTTTCTATGTTTCTATGTATACAGGTAGAACACTGTTAAAGGGCACTGGGTTCTACAGGGACCATCCAAATGCTAGAGGAATCTCCCCGTGGGAGACCCCCAGGTCCAGCTGGCTCCCAGACCATGTAGCCTGGCCCTTTGGAACTAGTGTGATGCCCCAGGAAGGACACACACACACCCAGTGGGAGCAGACCCACTACAGGGACAGTGGTCAATGGGCAGCACAGCCACCACCACTGGCAACCTGCCCCAGACCATCCCTACACCCTCTGGCCACGAGGACCAACACCAGGAGCGAGAGGCTAATACCCTCCAGCTTTCCTGACAAACCCTGGGATGACCAGACTCTCATCCCAATTGGAGGACAAGGAGCTCACACAGTTCCTGTGGCCCTGGCCACCACCACACAACTACCCACATCACAGAGTATGCATCCTAACCACTGCTGCAATAGCTACCCCACTGAGGGATTCTACAACAGTGGCACCTACATGGTCTTTGTGTGAAGGGGGGGAAATGTATGAGGCCAGACTCAAGTACAGGGATCACACCTGGCACCCACACAACCCTCACCACAACCTCCCATAACCCACTACTGATCACCTCCTCAGGTCATTACAATAAGAACTTGAAAAATTCTTAGGAGGGAGTGTTGTTATATATGCATGCTTGTATTGTTATTTGATGTCTGTAACACTGAATGTACCTTACACTGTACACAACTTACTCTACACCAGAGGGTGATGCTGCTGGAGATCTAAGGGTTACCTGAACACTGCAGGTAACCCAATATAAAAGGGAGCTCACAGCTTGTTGTCCTGACTCAAGGAGCCGCAAATAAAGAACTACTGTCTACACAGTTTAATACCATATCCTGCCTCGTGGAGTCATTACCAAAGGTTCCTACATACACAATAGGTACAGCAAGTAATCAGGAAGGAAAATGGAATGTTGGCCTTTATTGCAAGGGGGATGGAATATAAAAGCAGAGAGGTCCTGCTACAACTGTACAAGGTATTGGTGAGGCCACACCAGTTTTGGTCTCCGTATTTAAGGAAGCATATATTTGCATTGGAGGCTGTTCACAGAAGGTTCACTCGGTTGATTGCGGAGATGAGGGGGTTGACTTATGAGGATAGGTTGAGTAGGTTGGGCCTATACACATCAGAGTTCAGAAGAATGAGAGGTAATCTTATCGAAACATATAAGACAATGAGGGGGCTCGACAAGATGGATGCAGAGAGGATATTTCCACTCAGAGGAGAAACTAAAACAAGAGGACATAGTCTCAGAATAAGGGGCCGCCCATTTAAAAGTGAGATGAGGAGAAATTTCTTCTCTGAGGGTTGTAAATCTGTGGAATTCTCTGCCCCAGAGAGCTGCGCAGGCTGGGTCATTGAATATATTTAAGGCGGAATTAGACAGATTTTTGAGTGATAAGGGAATAAAGGGTTATGGGGAGCGGGCAGGTACGTGGAGCCGAGTCCATGATCAGATCAGCCATGATCTTATTAAATGGCAGAGCAGGCTCAAGGGGCCAAATGGCCTACTCCTGCTCCTATTTCGTATGTTCTTATGTTTGCAGCATTTTGGCTCGAGCCATCAATAGATCTCACGTACACATAGATGACTCACCTTCCTCTTTGAAAAAGCTTTTGATCAACTATACTTATGTTTTTTTCTTTAGCTCAGTGTCATTTTTTGTGTCTGATTATCCATTGAGATGTTTTAATACGTTAAAGGCGCTATAAAAATGCATGTTGATGTTGTTTTATTTGGGAGGCCTGCGGACAGAGCGGCTCGGGATTCGGCTACAAAACAAGCCGTGGGGGAGGGGTGGGGAGGAGAAAGAGCGAGGTGTCGATCAGAAGGCTTGGTGCACAGGGAACAACGTGCCTTCTACACTGAAGACTGCAATGGGTGGGGGCTGGGGGGGGTTGGAGGGAGGGAGAGAGAGAGCGAGGTGCCAATCGGAACACTTGGAGCCGGGGAGTGAGGTGCTTTCTGCACTGAAGGCTGCAATGATTTGTGGGGTGGGGGGTGGTGATGGAGGTTGAGATGAAAGGGGCGAAGTCACAAGACTCCAATTAGTTAAGGTGGGGGAGAGAGGATAAGTCACAAGACCTTTGGGTGTGGTCCATCCATACAGACCTTGGAGAGAGGAAGAACTCCGAACCCGTTTTGCCTGCCTGCTTTCCTGCCGTTTTGAGCTTCTTTCAAAGGTTAAATTTAAGTATGGGGGCAATACTGACAATGCCACACCTTGTGCGAGCCTTCTGCATCATGGTGCTACGTTGGAGACAATTGATTCGACTTCATCGCATCAGGAACATTAGTGCCCGCAGGGTGCTGGACAAGAGGCCTTACCCACCTTGGGTATATCGAGACAACTGTTCGTACCTCCACCTGAGTGATGCAGATTGTGTCAGAAGGCTATGTTTCCGCAAAGAAGTTGTAAGTGAGATCTGTGAGTTGGTCAAAACAGACCTGCGACCTAGAAGCAACAGGAGGACTGCTTTGTCAGTTGAAGCGAAGGTTTAAGCTACATTTTCATTCTATGCCCCCGGATCATTTCAAGCTTCAACTGGGGATGTGTGCGCCATCTCTCAACATGCAACACATGTCTCCATTCGTCAGGTCACAGCTGCACTGCATGCACATAGGAATGACTTCATAAAGATCCCCCTGACCGCCCAAGCAATCCATGACAGGGCTGTGGGCTTCTCCAGGATTACCGGCTTCCTCACATCGTCTTGCGAGCACCTTTGGAGGATTCTGAAATGTACAGGAACAGAAAAGGCTTCCACTCCATTAATATGCAGCTAATGTGTGACGACATGCATCGCATCATGTCAGTCGATGCAAGATACCCTGGCAGCACCCATGATGCATTCATCCTATGCGACAGCGTTATATTTGACATGTTTCAGCAGCAGAGTTGGCTGCTGGGCGACAAAGGGTATGGCCTCGGCACCTGGTTCATGACGCCCCTACGCATAACCCAGACTGAAGCTGACCGTCAATAAAACATGTTGTACATTGCAACGCGCAACATCATTGAGAGGACCATTGGCATATTGAAACAGCGATTCCGATGCCTGGAGCATTCCGAAAGGCTACTTGCTGTACTCCCTTGAGATTGTAGGTCAGTTCACTGTTGTATGCTGCATGCTGCATAAATTAGCCATCATGAGACAGCAGCAGCTGGTAGTGGAAGACCCACTTGCGGTGAGAGTGGCTGATGATAATGATGTGGAAGATGCAGGAGGAGAAGGATGATGACGAGGATGAGGAAGCCATGCAAGTGCCTGAGGCCGGAGCACGATGGCGGAGGAGGGCGGGCCATCGTGCCCCTTAAACAATTTCTCGAGCCTTGCGCCAGCAGCTCGTCCGTGAATGCTTTACTGATGCCTGAGGGCTCAGCGGCAACTATGGACCATGTTTACTGTTTGGAGCTGTTCCATAATGTTATGTTGTGTTAATGGAACATGATTCAGTTTTAATGGAAAATATATTTTATTCAAAAATTTACAAGGTACTTAATTTAACTTAAAGTAAAGTTTGATACGAGAATAATTTTATTAAAGATCACTCTTTAAGATCACTTAAAAACTTTAAGATCACTTTTAAACTTGTAAATTTACATAACTTACAAAAAACGTTTAATTTGAGAACAGTAACAATAATAATAACAACAGCAGCAGCAGCAAAGAAAGGCTGCACCCATCTCTCATTCCCCCTGATTCTAAGACCGCCCGCTGTGCTTGAGCTTGGACACTCCACTATCCCTGCCCGCAGGCGGTGGCACAGTGTTCCTGGGCTTGGTACCAAGCTTATTCTTTCTAACATCTCAGGTACTGTGCACCTTTTGGGGTGGGGGGGGGAGGGAATGGGGTGGGGGGGGGGGAATGGGGGGGGGGAATGGGGCGTGGTGTCAGCATCAGGCAACAAATTGGGGGGCCCAGGCAGCAAGTTGGAGGGCCCGGCTTGGGGCTCTTCAGAGGCTGGTGTGGGGATTGGAGTAGGAGTGACAGTTGATTCTGTCAATGGATGCGGGGTCTGGGCGTGTTCCCTTATTGCAGCAGCTATCTCCAACATGCCATCCCTCATGCGCCCTGACAGTGGCTCAATGACCTGCAACATTCCCTCCCTCATGGTCAGTGATGTATTTGCACTACCTCTCACATTCCCTCCCTCATGGCCACTATTCTCTCACTGATAGTCCCGGATATCGTTCCCATTTCTCGTGTCATTGCTGTTACTTCTCCCAACAGTCCCACTACCTCATCACTCACCCCACTGATGGCGTCCAGGAGTGATCGGGTAAGGTCAGTGCTCTCCGCACTCAATGACACCATCTCAACATGTATTCAACCAGCATTGTAACCCATGTATAATCTGACCTAAATTGTACACTGTGAGAACAATGACCACTAGGTGGTGAACTTGTGGGAGACACTCCTAACCTAGACCTTCAGATATAAAAAGGGAAGCTCCACCCACTTCCAGGACTTGAGTGCTATGGAATAAAGGACAGGTCACAGACTGACCTTCTCTCAAGCATGGGCCTCGTGTGCATTTATACTGTATAGTAAGGACGTATCATCAACCACATCTGCTAGATCCTGCACCTCAGGAGAGCGCGGTCGAGCTCTCCTTCCCCTCCTCCCCAGGATATAAGAACATAAGAACATAAGAAATAGGAGCAGGAGTAGGCCATAAGACCCCTCAAGCCTGCTCCGCCATTCAATAAGATCATGGCTGATATGATCATTGACTCAGCTCCATTTCTCCGCCTACTCCCCATAACCCCTCATTCCCCCTTCGCTCAAGAAACTGTCTATTTCGGTCTTAAATTTATTTAATGTTCCAGCTTCTACAGCTCTCTGAGGCAGCGAATTCCACAGATTTACAACCCTCTGAGAAGAAATTTCTCCTCATCTCAGTTCTAAATGGACAGCCCCTTATTCTAAGATCATGCCCTCTAGTTCTAGTCTCCCCTATCAGTGGAAACATCCTCTCTGCATTCACCTTGTCAAGCCCCCTCATAATCTTATACGTTTCGATAAGATCACCTCTCATTCTTCTGAATTCCAATGAGTAGAGGCCCAACCTACTCAACCTTTCCTCATAAGTCATCCCCCTCATCCCAGGATCAACTTAGTGAACCTTCTCTGAACTGCCTCCAAAGCAAGTATATCCTTTCGTAAATATGGAAACCAAAACTGCACGCAGTATTCCAGGTGTGGCCTCACCAATACCCTGTACAGCTGTAACAAGACTTCCCTGCTTTTATACTCCATCCCCTTTGTAATAATGGCCAAGATTCCATTGGCCTTCCTGATCACTTGCTGTACCTGCATACTAACCTTTTGTGTTTCATGCACAAATACCCCCAGGTCCCGCTGTACTGCAGCACTTTGCAATCTTTCTCCATTTTAAATAATAACTTGCTCTTTGATTTTTTCTGCCAAAGTGCATAACCTCACATTTTCCAACATTATACTCCATCTGCCAAATTCATGCCCACTCACTTAGCCTGCCTACGTCCTCCTGCAGCCTCTTTATGTCCTCCTCACACATTGCCCTTCCTTCCATCTTTGTATCGTCAGCAAACTTGATTACGTTACACTCAGTCCCCTCTTCCAAGTCGTTAATATAGATTGTAAATAGTTGGGGTCCCAGCACTGATCCCTGTGGCACCCCAATCATTACTGATTGCCAACCAGAGAATGAACCATTTATCCAGACTCTCTGTTTTCTGTTTGTCAACCCATCTTCTATCCATGCTAATATATTACCCCCAACCCCGTGAACTTTTATCTTGTGCAGTAACCTTTTGTGTGGCGCCTTGTGAAATGCCTTGTGGAAGTCCAAACACACCACATCCACTGGTTCTCCTTTATCCACCCTGTTCATTACATCCTCAAAGAATTCCAGCAAATTTGTCAAACTTAACTTCCCCTTCATAAATCCATGCTGTCTTTGCCTGACCAAATGTTGCTTTTCCAAATGTCCTGTTACTGCTTCTTTAATAAGGGACTCCAACATTTTCATAACCACAGATGTCAGGCTAACTGGTCTATACTAGTATATGGATTGCCCCCCAAAACTGGGACCCGCAGCCTGGGATGGTGGGGCCCTGGGTGTGCCTCACTGTATCCCACCACTGGGACTCGCAACCTCGGAAGGTGTGAAACCATGGATTGTCCCACCAACACTCAAGGGGCTGGCACCTCCATGAGCGGCACCTCCTCCAAAGTCAGTACAACAGTAGTAGTTTCATCCTGCTCCATCTCCTCCCCATCCCCCTCACCCCCATGCTCTTGGTCTGGAGGGTTGGATTGGAAGATGTTCTCCTCTTCAGGCTCATCCTCGTCTGAATCATCTTCTGCATCGTCAGGGTTGGCCTCAAGTTCTGCAAAAGATAACAGCATCAAATAGTTAGCAGCAGAGAAGGGGGCAGGGTGGGTGGCATGAGTAGGCTCACACATCGCAGGCTGATTGGAAGGACCACAATGAATTTGCAGGACTTACCCTCTCCCTTGAGTGTGGGCCCAGCTTGTGCAGTGGTGATTGTTTTTTTCCAGGCAGGACCCATCAAAGCAGCGATCCTGTCTTCCAAGATGTCAGTGGGTGCAGATTTGCCGGGCCTCCTCCTGTTCGAGTTATTTCCCTTTTGTTATGTGCCACCTTCTTCTGCAAAGATGAAAATGCAACTTTTTAGAGAGGGTGTCTTTCTGCTGGGTGGGACATATACAGCTGGTCACATTTGCAATTGCAATTTCATTGAATAACTGAAAATATTACTTACACTAACTACTTGACCAAGGTCCTGCCATTTCTTTTTACAATGGCAGTAATCTTGTGCAAGTTGGTTCCAGCATTTCTTCATTTCTTTGGGTGGAACTTTTATGTGACCTCTGATGGTGCCCAGCTCCTGCCATGTGTTCTCAATCACAGTAGCTAGTGCCTCCACTTCATCCTGTAAGAAATTCTTGGTCCTTGCACTGCGTTGCATCTTGTATTGCTCCAGCTGCAATTTTTCCAATGCTCTCACACAGCACTCTTTCTCTCACACAGAACTGGCTCTTTAAAAATGGCTGATTGCCAAATTCGAGCTGTACTGAGCATGCGCGTCCATTGGAACGACATCAAAAACATAACTATTTTTTTCCGCGCATGCGCAGAAGGTGTGGCGTCATTTTTTCAGCGCAGACAGCAGACTCCACCCCCCTGAGGCGACTGGACACGCTGCGCGGCACCAAATTCGAATTATACATCGGGGGAACTTTGGCAAATTATTTCTGGCGTATTTCTGGCCTAGAAAAACGGGCGTAACTCCGGCAATACGCCAGAAAATGGGCTTGGGCAAAATTGAGCCCTGAGTGTGCAAATTACAAGAACACTCACAGTGTAAGCACCTTGCTCACAATACGTCTCGCACTGTAAGTGCCTTGCTCACAATATCGCTAGCACTGTCAGTGTAGCCCTCACTTATTTATGTACATCTACAAAACAGGCAGAAGGCAGACATTATCAGTTTTTCCACGGAAGACGTGGCTCATGATACCCTTGAGCAGGCTAAGTACTGAGTGTGAGGAGAGATATAATGAAAGGCAGATGTCCACCAGATATATCATAGAGCAAATAATAGGCATGCTAAAAATGTGCTTCAGATGCCTTGAAAGGTCTGGAGAAACCCTTCAGTAAGCACCAGCCAGGGTCTCCAGAATCATCGTCATCTGCTGCATGCTGCATAACATAGCGCAGCAGCGAGGATTAGTGCTGCATGAGGAGCAAGGCTCTGAGCGTACAGCATCTTCAGAGGAGGAGGAGAAAGAGCACTAGCTAGAAGACGAGAAGGAGGAACCTGAGGTCCAGATACCAGCAGCACTGCAGCACATTGCAGGCCAGGATCAGGAATGGCCTCATCATGACCAGATTAACTTAACCTCCTGCATCATGCCCATCTGGCTGCCACATGCTGTGCCAGGTTACAACCCCCCTCCACCCACCCCTATCACATCAGCACCATGAAGCATCCCTACAATGACCGCGCCATCGTTTCAAACTGATCTCCATTGCTGGAGGTAACGTTATGTCTCACCTTTCACTCCAGCTCACTAAGCCATTTCCAAAGTAGCAGACAAAAATGGGCATGAATTGAAAGTGGTGAAAATAAATAATTTTATATGTGACATAACAGTAATGGAACCTTAACAATACCACTTCTTTAAACACCCACGATGTTACCCTTGTGCATGTACTTTTATGTCATTTTCCATTTATGCGTGCTTCTATGAGGTGCAACCCTTGTGTCTTCTGTCGAGGCAGCCTGCTCACTTCCCTGCTGTGACTGTGTAGACACTTGTGGAGGACATTGTCTGTGTTTTGGAGCCTGTGCAGGCCCCGGCAAAGCCTGCTCCTCCTGCGACTGTGCAGGGGCAGACTCGGCCATTGTAATCCCAGGGGGCATCTGGGGCTCTGACTGAGGGGGAGGCAATGGGGGAGAAGTGTGAGCAATTTGAGAGGAGCCCCCACTTCCATGTCCCCTCTCACCATCACCCCTCTCATCGGCTACCTGCACTTCCCGGCTAGTCAAGGGCTGGAGAGCACCTTGCTGCACAGCAGTGAGGCCACGAGGACCCAAATCTACATTGACATCCCTCCTAGAGAGGAGATCTGTGACCCTGTACCATCTGTTCGCCATAGATGGCATGTGCTCATACTACTGGCACGTTAGCTGCTCCATGTGGGTGGCCATGCTTTCCATGCAATAGAGACTACAGTCGCCATCACCTGCGACACAGTGGTGCTCACGTTGAAGATGTCATGGCAGGAGAGCCCAGACCCGTGTCATGCTCCTCCTGTGCTATGTGGGAAACCAGGTATGCTGACGACTACATGTGCAGGAAGTGTATCCAGCTGCAGCTCCTGACAGACAACATTGTGGCACTAGGTTCACTCTGGAGCATCCATGAAGCTGAGGATGTCGTGAATATTATGCTTAGTGAGTTGGCCACACCACAGGTAAAGTTTACACAGGAAGACAGGGTAAGGGTGACCATCACAAAGAGCAGTGGAAGGAATGTAGTGCAGGGATCCTCTGCGGTCATGTCCCTCCAAAACATATACAACACCTTGGATACTGTTGGGAGAGATGACTCATCAGGGGAAGGCAGTAGCAGCCAAGTCCATGGCACCAGATGTGGCTCTGCTGCACAGGATGACAGGAAAAAGAGTGGAAGAGCTATAGTGATAGGGGATTCTATTGTAAGGGGAATAGATAGGTATTTCTGCGGCCGCAACCGAGACTCCAGGATTGTATGTTGCCTCCCTGGTGCAAGGGTCAAGGATGTCTCGGAGCGGCTGCAGCGCATTCTGGAGGGGGGAGGGTGAACAGCCAGCTGTCGTGGTACATATAGTTACCACCGATATAGGTAAAAAATGGGATAAGGTCCTACAAGCTGAATTTAGGGAGCTAGGAGTTAAATTAAAAAGTAGGACCTCAAAGATAGTAATCTCAGGATTGCTACCAATGCCACATGCTAGTCAGAGTAGGAATTGCAAGATAGCTCAGATGAATACGTGGCTTGAGGAATGGTGCAAGGGGGAGGGATTCAAATTCATGGGACATTGGAACCGGTTCTGGTGGAGGTGGGACCAGTACAAACTAGACGGTCTACACCTGGGCAGGACCGGAACCAATGTCCTAGGTGCATTGTTTGCTAGTGATGTTGGGGAGGGTTTAAACTAAAAAGATAGGGGGATGGGAATCTATGCAGGGAGGCAGAGGGAAGTAAAAAGGGGACAGAAGCAAAAGGGAGGAAGGAGAACAGCAAGAGTGGAGGGCAGAGAAATTAAGGGCAAAAATCAAAAAGGGCCACATTACAATATAATTCTAAAAGGACAAAGAGTATTAAAAAAACAAGCCTGAAGGCTCTGAGTCTCAATGTGAGGAGCATTCGTAATAAGGTGGATGAATTGACTGCGCAGATAGCTGTTAACGGATATGATATAATTGGGATTACGGAGACATAACTCCAAGTTAACCAAGGCTGGGAACTCAACATCCAGGGGTATTCAATATTCAGGAAGGACAGAAAGGAAGGTAAAGGAGGCAGGGTGGTGTTACTGGTTAAAGAGGAAATTAATGCAATAGTAAGGAAGGACATTAGCTTGGATGATGTGGAACCGGTATGGGTGAAGCTGCGGAATACCAAAGGGTAGAAAACGTTAGTGGGAGTTGTGAACAGACCACCAAACAGTAGTAGGGAGGTTGGGGATGGCATCAAACAGGAAATTAGGGATGCATGCAATAAAGGTACAGCAGTTATCATGGGTGACTTTAATCTGCATATTGATTTGGCTAACCAAACTGATAGCAATACTGTGGAGGAGGATTTCCTGGACTGTATAAGGGATGGTTTTCTAGACCAATATGTCGAGGAACCAACTAGAGAGCAGGCCATCCTAGACTGGGTCTTGTGTAACGAGAGAGAATTAATTAGCAATCTGGTCGTGCAGGGCCCCTTGGGGAAGAGTGACCATAATATGGTAGAATTCTTCATTAAGATGGAGAGTGACACAGTTAATTCAGAGACTAGGGTCCTGAACAAAAAGAAAGGAAACTTTGATGGTATGAGACGTGAGTTGGCTAGGATAGACTGGAGAATGATACTTAAAGGGTTGACAGTGGATAGGCAATGGCAGATGTTTAAATATCACATGGATGAACTACAACAATTGTACATCCCTGTGTGGCATAAGAATAAAAAAGAGAAGGTGGCTCAACCGTGGCTAACAAGGGAAATTAGGGAAAGGATTAAATCCAAGGAAGAAGCATATAAATTGGTCAGAAAAAGCAGCAAATCTGAGGACTGGGAGAAATTTAGAATTCAGCAGAGGAGGATTAAGGGTTTAATTAGGAGGGGGAAAATAGAGAGTAAGCTTGCAGGGAACATAAAAACTGACTGCAAATGCTTCTACAGATATGTGAAGAGAAAATGATTGGTGAAGACTAATGTAGGTCCCTTGCAGTCAGAATCAGGGGAATTCATAATGGGGAACAAGGAAATGGCAGAGCAATTGAACAAATACTTTGGTTCTGTCTTCACTAAGGAAAACACGAATAACCTCCCGAAAATACTAAGGGACCGAGGGTCTAGCGAAAAGGGGGAACTGAGGGAAATCCTTATTAGTCAGGAAATGTGTTAGGGAAATTGAAGAGACTGAAGGCCAATAAATCCCCAGGGCCTGATAGTCTGCATCCCAGAGTACTTAAGGAAGTGGTCCTAGAAATAGTAGATGCATTGGTAGTCATTTTCAAACATTCCATGGACTCTGGTTCAGTCCCTATGGACTGGAGGGTAGCTAAGGTAACCCCACTTTTTAAAAAAGGAGGAAGAGAGAAAACGGGTAATTATAGACCGGTTAGCCTGACATCAGTGGTGGAGAAAATGCTGGAATCAATTATTAAAGATGTAATAGCAGCGCATTTGGAAAGCAGTGACAGGATTGGTCCAAGTCAGCATGGATTTATGAAAGGAAAATCATGCTTGATAAATCTTCTAGAGTTTTTTGAGGATGTGACTAGTAGAATGGATAAGGGAGAACCAGTGGATGTGGTGTATTTGGACTTTCAAAAGGCTTTTGACAAGGTCCCACACAAGAGATTAGTGTGCAAAATTAAGGCACATGGTATTGGGGGTAATGTACTGACGTGGATAGAGAACTTGTTGGCAGACAGAAAGCAAAGAGTGGGAAAAAACGGGTCCTTTTCAGAATGGCAGGTAGTGACTAGTGGGGTGCCGCAGGATTCAATGCTGGGACCCCAGCTATTTACAATATACACTAATGATTTAGATGAAGGAATTGAATGTAATATCTCAAAGTTTGCAGATGACACTAAGCTGGGTGGCAGTGCAAGCTGCGAGGAGGATGCTAGGAGGCTGCAGGGGCACTTGGACAGGTTAGGTGAATGGGCAAATGCATGGCAGATGCAGTATAATGTGGATAAATGTGAGGTTATCCATTTTGGTGGCAAAAAGAGGAAGGCAGATTATTATCTGAATGGTGACAGATTAGGAAAGGGGGAGGTGCAACGAGACCTGGGTGTCATGGTACATCAGTCATTGAAGGTAGGCATGCAGGTACAGCAGGCAGTAAAGAAAGCAAATGGCATGCTGGTCTTCATAGCAAGGGGATTTGAGTATAGGAGCAGGGAGATCTTACTGCAGTTGTACAGGGCCTTGGTGAGACCACACCTTGAGTATTGCGTGCAGTTTTGATCTCCTAATCTGAGGAAGAACATTCTTGCTATTGAGCGAGTGCAGCGAAGGTTCACCATACTGATTCTTGGGTTGGTAGGACCGACATATGAGGAGAGACTTGATCGACTAGGCTTTTATTCACTGTAATTTAGAAAAATGAAACGGGATCTCATAGAAACATATAAAGTTCTGACAGGATTGGACAGGTTAGATGCAGGAAGAATGTTCCCAGGGGTCACAGTCTAAGGATAAGGAGTAAGCCATTTAGGACCGGATGAGGAGAAACTTCTTCATTCAAAGAATTGTGAACCTGTGGAATTCTCTACCACAGAAAGTTGTTGAGGCCAGTTCATTAGATATATTCAAAAGGGAGTTAGATGTGGTCCTTACGGCTAAAGGGATCAAGGGGTATGGAGAGAAAGCAGGAATGGCGTAATGAAGTTGCATGATCAGCCATGATCATATTGAATGGTGGTGCAGGCTCGAAGGGCCAAATGGCCTACTGCTGCATCTATTTTCTATGTTTCTATGTTTCTATGGACTCCTCCATTCTCTGCACATTTGCAGACATCGCAGCCGCAAAACCTGTCAGAACTTCTTGCTGCATCTCTAGGATCACCTTCTTTCCCAATGGCCCCAGAGGCTCAGCGTCTACATGCAGCTGAGCAGAGCTGGAAGTGTGCTGTGCCCTCTGGCAAGGAGTCCCCACTGCTGACCCTGTCTCCACCATCTGCTCTTGCTCACGTGACTTGTGAGACACCAGGTGACAACACTACTCTATCTCGCTTACGACCCACCGAGGAGTGCGTATCTGCGCTGGTGCTGGGTGGGCTTATGTCTGGTGACGGTGCGCCCTCAGAGGCTGGAGGCTCCTCTGAGGAGTCATCTTCCTCCCCCGGCTGGACAGTGGGGTGTGGTGGGTGGAGGGACGGGGGGGCTCTTGGTGAACCTGTGGGAGAGTAAAGAGATGATTCAGAAGTGTTATATTAAGAATGGGTAATGATACCATAATGCACATGATGAACATTCACTGGCTGCTGACATCAGTCACCATATGAGCGACTGCTGTATGCCATGCGGCTCTATGATATAATTCTGTCACCAGCTTGCTGAGAGGTCTCCCTCTCTCCGTCTCCCAACAGCAGCTCCACACCTCCTGACACCTCTAGGGCCACCTCCTCTGCTGCTGTCAAAGTGGTGAAAGATGGAGGGCCACCTCCGGTTCTCTCCTCCCTGCTATTGGGCGCTCGCTTCTCCTGCAAGGAGGGAGAGAAGAGAAGTTTGAGTGAGAGTGATGGCATAAGTGTAAGGATTGTGTGGGTTACATTTTTGTAGAGTGTTACATGGCATGATTGCATTCGGATAAGACTAAGTGTGAGAGGTGGTTAGTCAGAGAGGGATGTTGGTATGTAGATAGAGAGAGAGGGATGGGTGGAGCTGCACGGTGTGTTGGTGTGAGTAATGATGTGCAGGCTTGTGATAGGCTTGGGAAAGTAGAGTGATGGGGATGTGATGAGAGGCACAGCAGGATGAGGTTGAGTGGGGCTTTGCACTCACCATTCCTGATCAATTGATATCATTGAAACGTTTCCAGCGTTGCACCCAGGACCTCCTCACCACATCCCTGCTGTTCACCTCCTCTGCAATTTGGAGCCAGGCTTTTTTTGTCTCCTGGGGGGGTCCCTTGCGCCCATCAGCAGGGAAGAGGACCTCCCTGCGTGCTCTGACTCCCTCCACAAGAATATGTAGGGTGTCGTCTGAAAACCTGGGGGCAGCCCTCTGTCTCTGTGAAGCCATCTCTGCAAGGCTGAGCAATAACCAGATGGTGATATGTACTACCTGCACACTCCTAGATGAACCTACAAATGCAATGTGGCCAAGGCTGCTTTAAATATCCCTGCTGGAAATAAGTCATCGATGACATCATCAGACGCGCACCATTTATTAGGGCCGGGTATCGCGCAGGCCTGCCTTAATAGGCCCCATTAATGGAAAGTCGCTCTGAGGAGCAGGATGATAAAAAAGTACGCAGTTCATCCGACCCGCCCAGTTCATGAAAATTCCAGCCAATGTCTTTGTACTTCTCTTTGGAGTTGAAAGGATGCAGTGTAATATTCGAAATAAGTGCTTTAATATGCTCATGTGGAATTCCTTTGTCCACCATTTTTTCAAAGTTTTAATTTTAAACAAGTTATTGCTTGCATGCAGAAAATGGGCAGAGGATTTTCATTCAAACATGATAACGTATTTGTTGTTAATATTACATCACACAATTTTAACCCCTTTGTTTCTTGAATTACAAAAAAAATGCTTGATTAATTACAGCATGATGAGGGGGATATACCAGAAACATGACCAACAATGAAGGTAAGGCTGCAGAACAGCTTTCAGGGTCCTTGTGGCTCATCTGGTTTACCTGTGACATGTGTCTGTTTTTCTGTACAATCATATAGATTTTTGTTTAAATCATAGAATCATAGAAATTTATAGCACAGAAGTAGGTTATTTCGGCCCATCGTGTCCGTGCCGGTTGACCAAGAGCTATCTGTCATGTATGTAACTATGTACGAAGCACCACCTGAGGGCATTGCGGTTGGAGGCCCCAGGGGTTTCCTGCCCAGGTGTGCAGGGGCATATAAAAGACGGTCAGCCATGCTGCTCCTCACTTTACAGTCATATTAAATGGACTGAAGTCACACAGCTCTTACTCACAGTACAAGGCCTTGTGGATTTATTAGATGGTAATCGCAGACTTAATAACTGGCGACGAGTTACAGATCACGAACTTTTTCGCAGTCATGGCTGCCGTTGGTGTTTTAGAAAAGTATGCAGAGGGTGAAGATTGGAAAGCATTTATCGAGCGGCTTGACCAGCACTCCGTAGCCAACTACCTGGATGGCGAGGCACTGGAAGGAAAAGGCAGGGCGATTCTTTTGACCAGCTGTGGGTCCACGGTCTACGGCTTCATCAGGGATCTGCTTGCACCAGTGAAACCAACGGAGAAATCATACACAGAGCTGCACACACTGATTCGGGACCACCTCAAACCAACCGAGAGGCATCACTTCTACACACACGGCCGCCCGGAGGCCCAGGACATGGCGAAGTATGCCGCTGAATTAAGACGGCTCGTGGGACCGTGTGAATTCGCAGGATTTGTGGATGATGCGTTGCGAGATACTTTTGTGATGGGCATAGGCCACAAGGATATCCTTCACAAGCTACTGGCTGCCGAGACCGTTGACCTGAAGAAGGCTATCACCATAAGCCAGACATTCATGTCCTCGAGTCGCGATACCATACAGATGACTTCCTACCAGAATCGGAGCTCACTGGCAAGTACTGTACGTAAAATAACACCGATTGCAGGCAGAACTGTTGAACTAATAAGAACTGTACAGAGCAGAGCCTACATGCCTGCTGCTGCTAGGCCGCCAAGGGGTGTAAATGCAAAATCAATGCTGGCGTTGCGGGGATAATCATGGGGGCCCATCAATGTTGATTTAAAGACTATGCATGTAAAATCTGCAGTGAATGTGCAAACATACTGTGACTCACCATGTGGCAGTGGAGTCAGCAGAAGAGTCCCGATCCAGCGTGGATCACAAAGGACAAGCTAGAGAGGCAACTCAGCCCGAGGGAGCAGTGTGCGGGGTGCACATCTTCTCCACAAAAAGTCCTCCCATAATGATAAAAATCAACTTAAATGGCGTTCCTGTATCTATGGAGCTGGACATGGGGGCAAGTCAGTCAATTAGGAGCCAGAAGGCATTTGAAAGGCTGGGAGGCAACAACAAAGCACAAAGACCCAAGCTGAGCCCGATTCAGACAAAGCTGCACACTTACACTAAGGAACTGATACCAGTTATTGGCAGTGCGAACGTAAAAGTATCCTATGATGGAGAGGCACACGAGCTGCCACTGTGGATTGTACCAGGCGATGGGCCAACGCTGCTTGGCAGAAGCTGGATGGGGAAGATTCGGTGAAACTGGGAAGACATCAAAGTATTATCGTCAGTGGACAATGCTTCCTGTGCTCAAGTGCTGAGCAAGTTCCCATCTTTATTTGAATCAGGCATCGGCAACTTCACAGATGCCAAAGTACAGATCCACTTGGTCCCCGAGGCATGGCCCTTTCATCACAAGGCTCGAGCGGTCCCCTATATGATGAGGGAGAAAGTCGAGATCGAATTGGACAGACTTCAACGCGAGGGAATCATATCACCAGTCGAGTTCAACGAGTGGGCCAGCCTGATTGTTCTGGTACTAAAGAGCGATGGGACAGTCAGAATCTGCGGCGACTACAAGGTAACGATCAACCGAGTCTCGTTACAGGACCAATACCCACTACCCAAAGCCGATGACCTTTTCACAACATTAGCAGGGGGAAAGGCGTTCAGTAAGTTGGATCTAACCTCCGTTTACATGACCCAGGAGCTGGTTGAGTCATCGAAAAAATTAACATGCATTAACACGCACAAAGGACTGTTCGTGTACCAAAGATCGGGATTCGCTCAGCTGCAGCCATATTCCAAAGAAACATGGAGAGCCTGTTGAAATCGGTTCCACGCAGCATCGTATTTCAGGACGACATCCTCATCACTGGCCGCGACACCTCCGAACACCTGCACAACCTGGAAGAAGTTTTAAGTCGACTAAACAGAGTTGGATTCCGGTTGAAATGATTCAAATGTGTCTTCCTGGCGTCAGAGGTAGAATTCCTGGGCAGGAAGATTGCGGCAGACGGCATCAGACCCACGGACTCGAAGAAAGAGGCCATCAAGAATGCACCCACACCACGAAATGTAGCGGAGGTGTGCTCGTTCCTGGGACTCCTCAACTATTTCAGTAACTTTCTTCCGGAGTTGAGCACCTTGCTGGAACTGTTGCACAAGCTGTTCCGCAAGGAAGACGACTGGGCTTGGGGTTAAAATCAAGAGGCCGCCTTTGAGAAGGCCAGAAACCTGCTGTGTTCGAATAAGTTGCTGGTATTATATGACCCATGTAAATGTCTAGTTTTAGCATGTGATGCGTCGTCGTACGGTCGGGTGTGTTTTGCAGCAAGCCAATGCAGTGGGCAAGCTCCAACTGGTTGCATATGCGTCCAGAAGCCTATCAAAGGCCAAAAGAGGCTACAGCATGGTTGAAAAGGAGGCTTTAGCCTGTGTTTACGATGTAAAAAAGATGCACCAATATTTGTTCGGACTCAGGTTTGAGTTACAGACGGACCACTAATCTCATTGTTTTCGGAAATCAAAGGCATAAACACCAATGCTTCATCTCGACTCCAAAGATGGGCACTAACACTGTCTGTCTACGACTATGTGATCCGCCACAGGCCAGGCACTGAAAACTGCACCGATGCTCTCAGCCGACGACCATTGCCCACCACCGGGGTGGAAACGGCGCAGCCCGCAGACCTGCTACTGGCCATGGATACCTTTGATAGCGAAGGGTCACCCGTAACGGGCCGCCAAATTAAGACCTGGACCAGCCAGGATCCTCTGCTATCCCTTGTAAAAAGTTGTGTCCTGAATGGAAACATAGAAACATAGAAACATAGAAAATAGGTGCAGGAGTAGGCCATTCGACCCTTCTAGCCTGCACCGCCATTCAATGAGTTCATGGCTGAACATTCAACTTCAGTACCCCATTCCTGCTTTCTCGCCATACCCCTTGATCCCCCTAGTAGTAAGGACCTCATCTAACTCCTTTTTGAATATATTTAGTGAATTGGCCTCAACAACTTTCTGTGGTAGAGAATTCCACAGGTTCACCACTCTCTGGGTGAAGAAGTTCCTCCGCATCTCGGTCCTAAATGGCTTACCCCTTATCCTTAGACTGTGACCTCTGGTTCTGGACTTCCCCAACATTGGGAACATTCTTCCTGCATCTAACCTGTCTAACCCCGTCAGAATTTTATATGTTTCTATGAGGTCCCCTCTCATTCTTCTGAACTCCAGTGAATACAAGCCCAGTTGATCCAGTCTTTCTTGAAAGGTCAGTCCCGCCATCCCGGGAATCAGTCTGGTGAACCTTCGCTGCACTCCCTCAATAGCAAGAATGTCCTTCCTCAGGTTAGGAGACCAAAACTGTACACAATACTCCAGGTGTGGCCTCACCAATGCCCTGTACAACTGTAGCAACACCTCCCTGCCCCTGTACTCAAATCCCCTTGCTATGAAGGCCAACATGTCATTTGCTTTCTTAACCGCCTGCTGCACCTGCATGCCAACCTTCAATGACTGATGTACCATGACACCCAGGTCTCTTTGCACCTCCCCTTTTCCTAATCTGTCACCATTCAGATAATAGTCTGTCTCTCTGTTTTTACCACCAAAGTGGATAACCTCACATTTATCCACATTATACTTTATCTGCCATGCATTTGCCCACTCACCTAACCTATCCAAGTCGCTCTGCAGCCTCACAGCATCCTCCTCGCAGCTCACACTGCCACCCAACTTAGTGTCATCTGCAAATTTGGAGATACTACATTTAATCCCCTCATCTAAATCATTAATGTACAGTGTAAACAGCTGGGGCCCCAGCACAGAACCTTGCGGTACCCCACTAGTCACTGCCTGCCATTCTGAAAAGTACCCATTTACTCCTACTCTTTGCTTCCTGTCTGACAACCAGTTCTCAATCCATGTCAGTACACTACCCCCAATCCCATGTGCTCTAACTTTGCACATCAATCTCTTGTGTGGGACCTTGTTGAACGCCTTCTGAAAGTCCAAATATACCACATCAACTGGTTCTCCCTTATCCACTCTACTGGAAACATCCTCAAAAAATTCCAGAAGATTTGTCAAGCATGATTTCCCTTTCACAAATCCATGCTGACTTGGACCTATCATGTCACCTCTTTCCAAATGCACTGCTATGACATCCTTAATAATTGATTCCATCATTTTACCCACTACCGATGTCAGGCTGACCGGTCTATAATTCCCTGTTTTCTCTCTCCCTCCTTTTTTAAAAAGTGGGGTTACATTGGCTACCCTCCACTCCATAGGAACTGATCCAGAGTCAATGGAATGTTGGAAAATGACTGTCAACGCATCCACTATTTCCAAGGCCACCTCCTTAAGTACTCTGGGATGCAGTCCATCAGGCCCTGGGGATTTATCGGCCTTCAATCCCATCAATTTCCCCAACACAATTTCCCGGCTAATAAGGATTTCCCTCAGTTCCTCCTCCTTATTAGACCCCCCGACCCCTTTTATAACCGGAAGGTTGTTCGTGTCCTCCTTCGTGAATACCGAACCAAAGTACTTGTTCAATTGGTCCGCCATTTCTTTGTTCCCCGTTATGACTTCCCCTGATTCTGACTGCAGAGGACCTACGTTTGTCTTTACTAACCTTTTTCTCTTTACATATCTATAGAAACTTTTGCAATCCGTCTTAATGTTCCCTGCAAGCTTCTTCTCATACTCCATTTTCCCTGCCCTAATCAAACCCTTTGTCCTCCTCTGCTGAGTTCTAAATTTCTCCCAGTCCCCAGGTTCGCTGCTATTTCTGGCCAATTTGTATGCCACTTCCTTGGCTTTAATACTATCCCTGATTTCCCTTGATAGCCACGGTTGAGCCACCTTCCCTTTTTTATTTTTATGCCAGACAGGAATGTACAATTGTTGTAGTTCATCCATGCGGTCTCTAAATGTCTGCCATTGCCCATCCACAGTCAACCCCTTAAGTATCATTCGCCAATCCATCCCAGCCAATTCACGCCTCATACCTTCAAAGTTAGCCTTCTTTAAGTTCTGGACCATGGTCTCTGAATTAACTGTTTCATTCTCCATCCCAATGCAGAATTCCACCATATTATGGTCACTCTTCCCCAAGGGTCCTCGCACAACGAGATTGCTAATTAATCCTCTCTCATTACATAACACCCAGTCTAAGATGGCCTCCCCCCTAGTTGGTTCCTCGACATATTGGTCTAAAAAACCATCCCTTATGCACTCCAGAAAATCCTCCTCCACCGTATTGCTTCCAGTTTGGTTAGCCCAATCTATGTGCATATTAAAGTCACCCATTATAACTGCTGCACCTTTATTGCACGCACCCCTAATTTCCTGTTTGATGCCCTCCCCAACATCAGTACTACTGTTTGGAGGTCTGTACACAACTCCCACTAACGTTTTTTGCCCTTTGGTGTTCTGCAGCTCTACCCAAATAGATTCCACATCATCCAAGCTAATGTCCTTCCTAACTATTGCCTTAATCTCCTCCTTAACCAGCAATGCCACCCCACCTCCTTTTCCTTTTATTCTATCCTTCCTGAATGTTGAATACCCCTGGATGTTGAGTTCCCAGCCCTGATCATCCTGGAGCCACGTCTCCGTAATCCCAATCACATCATATTTGTTAACATCTATTTGCACAGTTAATTCATCCACCTTATTGCGGATACTCCTTGCATTAAGACACAAAGCCTTTAGGCTTGTTTTTTTAACACCCTCTGTCCTTTTAGAATTTTGCTGTACAATGGCCCTTTTTGTTCTTTGCCTTGGGTTTCTCTGCCCTCCACTTTTCCTCATCTCCTTTCTGTCTTTTGTTTTTGCCTCCTTTTTGTTTCCCTCTATCTCCCTGCATTGGTTCCCATCCCCCTGCCATATTAGTTTAACTCCTCCCCAACAGCACTAGCAAACACTCCCCCGAGGACATTGGTTCCGATTATGCCCAGGTGCAGACCGTCCGGAAACTGGTCAGCAGTCCCTAGAGACATGCAAGACGAGATCAAGCCGTTTCTCCGTCGTAAAGACGAAATGTTGATCCATTCAGATTGCTTCTTATGGCGCAACCATGTTATCTTGCAAGGAAAGGCAGGGAAACCTTCATACGTGACCTACAAGCACCCACCCAGGCATAGTCATGATGAAGGCTATCGCCAGGTCCCATGTCTGGTGGCCCGGCATTGACTCGGACCTGGAGTCATGCATGCACCAGTGTAACACATGCTCACAACTGAGCAAAGCTCCCAGGGAGGCTCCACTTAGTCTCTTGACCTGGCCCTCAAAACCTTGGTCCAGGATCCATGTGGATTATGCGGGCCCCTTTGTGGGAAAGATGTTCCTGGTTGTTGTGGACGCCTACTCCGAATGGATTGAATGTGCAATAATAGCATCCAGCACGTCCGCAGCCACCATTGAAAGCCTCAGGGCCATGTTTGCCAGCCATGGCTTACCCGACATTCTTGTCAGCGACAATGGTCCGTGCTTCACCCGCTCGGAATTAAATGAATTCATGATCCGTAATGGCATCAAGCATGTCAGATCTGCCCCGTTCAAGCCCGCATCCAATGGCCAAGTGGAACGGGTAGTCCAAACTAATACGTCCTTACTATACAGTATAAATGCACACGAGGCCCATGCTTGAGAGAAGGTCAGTCTGTGACCTGTCCTTTATTTCATAGCACTCAAGTGTAGGAAGTGGGTGGAGCTTCCCCTTTCATATCTGAAGGTCGAGGTTAGGAGTGTCTCCCACAAGTTCACCATCTAGTGGTCATTGTTCTTAGTGTACAACTTCGGTCGGATTATACATGGGTTACAATGCTGGTTGAATACATGACATCACCTCCCCCCCACAAAGTCTTATTGGGATCACAGGTTGAGTCTCTCTGGTGGTTTACGTTCCCTTGCAGACCGCCTGAGTTGGGGCTCCGGTTGTTGGGCGCTGGCCTGAGTGTCTGCTGTTTACGGTGCCTCAGGCCTGTCCGGACTGCCCACAATGACTGGGCTCTCCTCCCTTTGGTTCCTGTGTTCGGTCACCTGTGGTGGAGTGAACTCTACATTGTGTTCTTCCTCTGCTTCTTCTATGGGGTTGCTGAACCTCCTTTTTGTTTGATCCACATGTTTGTGGCAGATTTGTCCATTGGTAAGTTTAACTACCAGAATCCTATTTCCCTCTTTGGCAACCACAGTGCCTGCGAGCCATTTGGGTCCTGCCGCGTAGTTGAGGACAAAAACAGGGTCATTTACATCAATACATCGCGCCCTCGCATTCCTGTCATGGTAGTCATATTGTGACTGGCGCCTGCTCTCGACAATTTCTTTCATGGTGGGGTGTATAAGGGATAACCGGGTTTTGAGCGTCCTTTTCATTAGCAGCTCTGGCCGGCTTGAACGGTGCCGTTCTAACATGGTTAATTCCATTGCCTGCCATGAAGTCCTCGAATTCCGTGCTTGTGAAGCACGGGCCATTGTCGCTGACCAAGACGTCCCATAGACCGTGGGCGGTGAACATTGCCCGTAGGCTTTCTACCGTGGCAGAGGATGTGCTTAAATTTAAAATGTCACACTCGATCCATTTGGAGTAGGCGTCTACTACAACCAAAAACATTTTCCCCATGAAAGGACCTGCGTAGTCCACATGGATGCGTGACCAAGGCTTGACGGGCCATGGCCAGGGGCTAAGGGGGGCTTCCCTGGGCGCATGGCCCAGCTGGGCACACGTGTTGCACCTGCATACACAAAGTTCCAGATCTGCGTCTATCCCTGGCCACCAAACGTGTGACCTGGCAATTGCCTTCATCGTGACAATGCCCGGGTGCCCATTGTGGAGTTCTCTGATGAACACCTCTCTGCCCATCTGGGGCATGACTACGCGGTTTCCCCACAGTAGGCAATCGGCCTGAATCGAGAGTTCATCCTTGCGCCTGTGAAATGGTTTAAATTTCTCAGGGCATGCCCTGTACGTGGCTGCCCAGTCTCCATTCAGGACACATTTCTTGACTAGAGACAATAGCGGGTCTCTATTTGGCCAGACTTTAATCTGACGGGTTGTCACGGGTGAGCCTTCGCTTCTGAAAGCTTCAACAGCCATGACCATCTCAGCAGCATGCTCGGTAGCCCCCTCAGTGGTGATTAGTGGGAGCCTGCTGAGTGCATCGGCGCAGTTTTCGGTGTCCGGTCTGTGCCGAATTGTGTAGTCATAGGCGGCTAATGAGAGTGCGCACCTCTGTATGCGGGCCGATGCGTTTGCATTTATGGCCTTGTTGTCGGCCAAAAGGGACGTTAGGGGTTTGTGATCTGTCTCCAGCACAAATTTCCTGCCAAACAGGTACTGGTGCATTTTTTTTACCGCATATACACATGCGAGCGCCTCCTTTTCTATCATCCCGTAGCCCCTTTCTGCCTGGGACAGACTTCTAGAGGCATAAGCTGCCGGCTGTAACTGACCCTTGGCATTGACATGCTGCAACACACACCCGACACCATAGCACGATGCATCGCACGTTAACACAAGTTTCTTACATGGGTCATATAGCGTTAACAGATTGTTGGAACATCACATATCGATAGATATGTAAAGAGAAAAAGGTTAGTAAAGATAAACGTAGGTCCCCTGCAGTCAGAATCAGGGGAAGTCATAACGGGGAACAAAGAAATGGCAGACCAATTGAACAAGTACTTTGGTTCGGTATTCACTAAGGAGGACACAAACAATCTTCCGGATATAAAAGGGGTCAGAGGGTCTAGTAAGGAGGAGGAACTGAGGGAAATCCTTATTAGTCGGGAAATTGTGTTGGGGAAATTGATGGGATTGAAGGCCGATAAATCCCCAGGGCCTGATGGACTGCATCCCAGAGTACTTAAGGAGGTGGCCTTGGAAATAGCGGATGCATTGACAGTCATTTTCCAACATTCCATTGACTCTGGATCAGTTGCTATGGAATGGAGGGTAGCCAATGTAACCCCACTTTTTAAAAAAGGAGGGAGAGAGAAAACAGGGAATTATAGACCGGTCAGCCTGACCTCAGTAGTGGGTAAAATGATGGAATCAATTATTAAGGATGCCATCGCAGCGCATTTGGAAAGAAGTGACATGATAGGTCCAAGTCAGCATGGATTTGTGAAAGAGAAATCATGCTTGACAAATCTTCTGGAATTTTTTGAGGATGTTTCCAGTAGAGTGGACAAGGGAGAACCAGTTGATGTCGTATATTTGGACTTTTAGAAGGCTTTAGACAAGGTCCCACACAAGAGATTAATGTGCAAAGTTAAAGCACATGGGATTGGGGGTAGTGTGCTGACATGGATTGAGAACTGGTTGTCAGACAGGAAGCAAAGAGTAGGAGTAAATGGGTACTTTTCAGAATGGCAGGCAGTGACTAGTGGGGTACCGCAAGGTTCTGTGCTGGGGCCCCAGCTGTTTACACTGTACATTAATGATTTAGATGAGGGGATTAAATGTAGTATCTCCAAATTTGCGGATGACACTAAGTTGGGTGGCAGTGTGAGCTGCGAGGAGGATGCTATGAGGCTGCAGAGCGACTTGGATAGGTTAGGTGAGTGGGCAAATGCATGGCAGATGAAGTATAATGTGGATAAATGTGAGGTTATCCACTTTGGTGGTAAAAACAGAGAGACAGACTATTATCTGAATGGTGACAGATTAGGAAAAGGGGAGGTGCAACGAGACCTGGGTGTCATGGTACATCAGTCATTGAAGGTTGGCATGCAGGTACAGCAGGCGGTTAAGAAAGCAAATGGCATGTTGGCCTTCATAGCGAGGGGATTTGAGTACAGGGGCAGGGAGGTGTTGCTACAGTTGTACAGGGCCTTGGTGAGGCCACACCTGGAGTATTGTGTACAGTTTTGGTCTCCTAACTTGAGGAAGGACATTCTTGCTATTGAGGGAGTGCAGCGAAGGTTCACCAGACTGATTCCCGGGATGGCGGGACTGACCTATCAAGAAAGACTGGATCAACTGGGCTTGTATTCACTGGAGTTCAGAAGAATGAGAGGGGACCTCATAGAAACGTTTAAAATTCTGATGGGTTCAGACAGGTTAGATGCAGGAAGAATGTTCCCAATGTTGGGGAAGTCCAGAATCAGGGGTCACAGTCTAAGGATAAGGGGTAAGCCATTTAGGACCGAGATGAGGAGAAACTTCTTCACCCAGAGAGTGGTGAACCTGTGGAATTCTCTACCACAGAAAGTTGTTGAGGCCAATTCACTAAATATATTCAAAAAGGAGTTAGATGAAGTCCTTACTACTAGGGGGATCAAGGGGTATGGCGAGAAAGCAGGAATGGGGTACTGAAGTTGCATGTTCAGCCATGAACTCATTGAATGGCGGTGCAGGCTAGAAGGGCCGAATGGTCTACTCCTGCACCTATTTTCTATGTTTCTACCAATTTGCGTGCTCTCTTAAAAGCCCTTTCCTGGCTGTCCCCCCAGACCCATTCGCGACCTTTGGTAGGAGCACGTGTAGCGGCTCTAGCAGCGTGCTCAATTTGGGAAGAAAGTTACCAAAATAGTTCAGGAGCCCCAGCAATGAACGCAGCTCCGTCGTGTTACGAGGTCTGGGTGTTCTCTGGATCGCTTCCGTCTTGGACGCAGTCGGGCTAATCCCGTCTGCTGCTACCCTCATCCCCAGGAATTCTACCTCTGGAGCTAGGAAGACGCACTTCGCCTTTTTCAGTCGCAGCCCTACGCGGTCCAGTCTGCTTAGCACCTCCTCCAGGTTGTGGAGGTGTTCTTCAGTATCGTAACCCGTAATGAGGATGTCGTCCTGAAAAACCATCGTCCCTGGAATCGACTTGAGGAGGCTTTCCATATTTCGTTGGAAGATCGCGGCGGCCGAGCGAATCCCGAACGGACATCTGTTGTACTCAAACAATCCCTTGTGTGTCGTGATGAGGGTCAGCTTCTTCGACTCACTCGCCAGCTCCTGGGTCATGTAAGTCCAATTTTGAAAAAAGTTTGCCACCTGATAGCGTCGCAAAGAGGTCCTCCGCTCTCGGTAGTGGGTACTGGTCTTGGAGTGACACCCGATTGATGGTGGTCTTGTAATCGCCATATATCCTGACCGACCCATCCGCCTTGAGCACCGGCACAATCGGGCTCGCCCAGTCACTGAATTCAACTGGCGAGATGATGCCTTCCCTCAGCAGGCGGTCCAATTCGCCTTCTATCTTTTCCCTCATCACGTATGGCACTGCTTTGGCCTTGTGGTGTACTGGCCTGGCGTCCGGGTTTATGTGAATCACTACATTGGCCTCCATGAAAGTGCCAATGCCGGGTTGAAATAATGAGTCAAATTTGTCCAAGATCTGTGAGCATGATACTCGCTCCACAGAGGAAATTGCATTGACATCGCTCCATTTCCAGTTCATGACAGCAAGCCAACTCCTCCCCAGTAGTGCGGGACCATCCCCTGGGACAATCCAGAGTGGCAGTCTGTTCTCCGAATCTTTGTGGGTCACGACTACCGTGGCGCTGCCGAGCACTGGAATGATCTGCTTTGTGTATGTCCGTAGCTGTGCGTCAATCGGCGATAATTTTGGCCTCCTGGCCTTGGATGCCCACAACTTTTCGAACTGTTTGATACCCATCAGGGACTGGCTGGCACCCGTGTCTAGCTCCATTGATACTGGGATGCCACTGAGGAGCACTTTCATCATTATCGGTGGCGTCCTGGTATATGAACTGTATACGTGCTCCACATGAACTCTCTGAACTTCAGCTTCCAGCGATTTTCCCCAGTGTTCATTTCTGCAATTTCTGCAGGTATTTTGCTCACCTCTGCAAACTCCGGCTGAGTGTGTGCCTCCATGCCTCCAACATGAGCTGTGGTTTGAAACAAAATGTCCCTTGCCAGTCGATCGTCCCTGACTGCCCATGTTATTGCTAGTGGCCATGCTCTCATGGTTTAAATCCCAGTTTCTTGTCGCCATTAATACGTCCTTACTATACAGTATAAATGCACACAAGGCCCATGCTTGAGAGAAGGTCAGTCTGTGACCTGTTCTTTATTTCATAGCACTCAAGTGCAAGAAGTGGGTGGAGCTTCCCCTTTAATATCTGAAGGTCTAGGTTAGGAGTGTCTCCCACAAGTTCACCATCTAGTGGTCATTGTTCTCAGTGTACAACTTAGGTCGGATTATACATGGGTTACAATGCCGGTTGAATACATGACACAAACCATAAAGCAGAGCTTGAAATGTGTCACGGAAGGCTCCTTACAAACCCGCCTCTCCCGGGTACTGCTCAGCTACAGGACACAACCCCATTCACTTACTGGGGTTCCCCCTTCATAATTACTAATGAAACGAGCACTCAAAACCAGGCTCTCTTTAGTACACCCTGACCTCATTGATCAGGTGGAAACCAGGCGTTATCAGCAAAACACGTACTATGATCGCGCAGCTGTATCGCGCGACATCTCTGTAACTGACCCTGTGTTTGTGCTGAAGCCCCAAATGGGTCGCCAGCACTGTATTAGCCAAGGAGGGGAATAGAGTGCTTGTTGTCAAACTGCTTAACGGTCAAATGTGCAAAAAACATTTGGACCAAACCAAATTACGATTCACAAATAACCAGGAACCACTGGAAGAGGACCTCATCTTCAGCGACTCACCGACACACGCTCAATCGACAACAGACCTTGCTGCCAACCACGAGGATGATCCCACCATTCCCAACAGTCCAGCCCAACTAGTCGTGCTGCAAGACAGCAGTGGCCCAACCAACTCACCCAGGCCAGAAGCGACACTCAGACGGTCAACCAGGGAACGCAGAGATCCAGTTCGCCTTAACCTGTAATCAACTCGCATCAAAGACTTTGTGGGGGAATGAGGTCATGTATGCAAACTCTTTGTATTCACTATGTAACTATGTACGATGTACCACCTGAGGGTGCTAGCGGTTGGAGGCCCCAGGGGTTTCCTGCCCAGGTGTGCAGGGGTGTATAAAAGCCAGTCAGCCATGCTGCTCCTCAATTTACTGTCGTATTAAATGGACTGAAGTCACAGTACAAGGCCTCGTGGAGTTATTCGATGGTAATTGCTATCCAGCTTACTCCCCTTTCCCAGCTCTTGGTCCATAGCCCTGTAGGTTAGCGGCACTTTAAGTGCACATCCAAGTATTTTTTAAATGTGATGAGGGTTTCTGCCTCTACCACCCTTTCAGGCAGTGATTTCCAGACTCCCAGCTCCCTCTGGGTGAAGAAATTTCCCCTCACATCTCCTCTAAACCTCCCCCCCAATTACTTTAAATTTATGCCTCCTGATCTGCACCGCTATGCCCGATGCATTCACTACTTGTGGTCAGTTTGCCAACTAAACTCACAATGCCAATGAGGTCTAAGATGGCTGTGTTGTGTGCTGGTGCGTAGTTGAGGATTTTGCTGTTGCGATCATTCCTTTTGTGTATTTGCAGAGGGGGCGGGACGAGCATGGAGTGAGGGTATGGGAGTGCTATGCCCACACAGCAATTGGCTGCCTCTCCTGTCTGATGGGAATTTACCTCTACCCCAGCTCCCTCATGGAATCTGCAGACATCCTAAGCCTCCAAAAGCAGGCAGGAAGGCAATCACAATGAATTCAACGTCTGACGTTCGAATGCTGCAGCATCACCTTTTTTTCAGGCGGATTTTTAATTTAGTTGGTCTCAGAAATGGAAGGAAAACTGATTAAAATAAAGTTCCCATGAATGTTATTTTTGATGAGGAATTCAACTGAACAATATATAAAATGAATATCCGATCAAATGGCAAAGACCAAATCTAAAACATGAAATCCCACAAGAATAAAACAGTATTGTGCAATTCACAGTCACCTTTTATTCTTAAAATAGTCCTGCTATTATAGAAAGAAAATAAATCACAAGAACTGTAGTTGCTAAAGGCTAAAGCCTATTGTATTTTACATAATGTAACTAGAAAACCAATACAGGAGATAATAGAACATTTTATTTCCATGGCTCATTGATGCACCTTGGTATGTTGAGCCAATAGATGCTCCTGTTTGTTTTTTTCCTCTTTAGTAGATATAATATAAAAATCTTGATGAGTGCTCAGTCATTGAAGTAAACTACCCCTGTACATAAGAAAGTAATGGCTGCGAATATGTTCTGTCAACTACATCTTCGGCCGAAGGGACTCTCGAACTCACCTTTTACATCCTCAACCAAAGAACTGCTTTCAAAGTATCACAACAACAACTTACATTTATATAACACCTTTAACATAGTAAAAATGTCCCGAGGCACTTCACAGAACCGTAATATGACAGAAGTTGATGTCGCGCCAAAAAAAGGAGACATCAGGATAGGTGTCCAAAAAACGTAGCCAAAGATGTAGGTTTTGAGGAGCGTCATAAAGGATGAGAGAAAGGTGGAGAGGCGGAGAGGTTTAGGAAGGGAATTCCAGAGCTTAGGGCCGAGACTGAAGGCAGGGCTGCCAGTACTGGGGCGAAAGAAATCGGGGAGTTGGAGGAACGCAGGTTACAGAGCAAGGGAGGAGCGAGGCCTTGGAGGGATTTGAAAACAGGAATGCGAATAGTCACTATTGTAATATAGGCAAATGCAGCAACTCTAACCTTACATCCTAGATTGTATATCCTAAAGCAGGTGCCCTTTCCTGACATGGTTCCAGCAGCTAAGGTAACAACTATCACTTCCCACACAGCATTCTAGAATCTCTATCTGCACTTATCCTTCTGAGCTCCATTAATTAATTAAAAGATAAGTCTCAATATCCCTGAATTCTGCAGCACTTACAAAGAATAACTGTTATATATTTGGACTTGTATTTACTCTGTACAGCCAACAGAGGGCTCATTCCCTGGAGTCCCAAGGAATCCCATAATCCCTTGGGAGCACAAGTAGTTAAGAAGGCTTCACAGGTTGGAGAGGCACTCTGGAGACTTGCAATAAAAGACTAAGGTCACACTTTACTTTGAGCTCACAGTGTTCAGTCTGACTCTTTCTCCATACACTACAACTGGCGACGAGATACAGATAGCGAAACCAAAGATGCAGAGAACAGTGGGCATCCTGGAGAAATTTTCGGAGGGAGATGATTGGGAAACTTGTGGAGCGACTCAACCAATACTTGGTGGCCAACGAGCTAGATGAGGAAGAGAGTACTGCCAAATGAAGGGCGATCCTCTCACAGTCTGTGGGGCACCAACGTATGGCCTCATGAAGAATCTGCTCACTCCAGCGAAATCCATGGAGAAATCGTACCACGATTTGTGCACACTGGTCCGACAGCATTTGAACCCGAAGGAAAGCATTCTGATGGCGAGGTACCGGTTCTACACCTACAAAAGGTCTGAAGGCCAGGAAGTGATGAGTTATGTCACCGAGCTAAAACGCCTTGCAGGACATTGCGAATTTGAAGGACATTTGGAGCACATGCTCAGAGACTTTTCCGTACTTGGCAATAGCCACGAAACCATACTTCGCAAACTTTTGACTGGAGAGACCCCAACCTTGAGTAAGGCCATAGCGATAGTTCAGGCGTTCATAGCCACCAGTGACAATACGAAGCAAATCTCTCAGCACACAAGTGCTGCTACAAGTACTGTGAACAAAGTGATGTTGTTTTTGAATCGTAATGTACAGGGCAGGTCACACATACCTGCAGCTGCATGTCTGCAGATGTCTCAGAGTCCACCATCAAGGGTGATGAATGCTAGGCCATTAAAGCCTTGTTGGCGCTGCGGGGGTGATCGTCATTTCCATTCATGCCAATTCAAAGAGTACGTTTGCAAGGGCTGTGGAACAATGGGACACCTCCAACGAGTGTGCAGGCGAGCTGCTGAGCCAGTTAAACCTGCAAACCACCATGTTGCAGAGGAGGATCACGACGACCTAGAGTCTCAGATAGAGGAGGCAGAGGTACATGGGGTGCACACATTCACCACGTATTGACCCCCGATAATGCTGAATGTTGAACTAAATGGACTCCCGTTGTCAATGGAGCTGGACACGGGCGCGAACCAGTCCATCATGGGCAAAAAGACTTTCGAAAGGATGTGGTGCAACAAGGCCTCAAGGCCAGTCTTAACTCCATTTTGCACAAAACTAAGAACTTACACAAAAGACCTGATTCCTGTAATCGGCAGTGCTACCGTAAAAGTCTCCTACGATGGAGCGGTGCA
Organism: Pristiophorus japonicus; assembly: GCF_044704955.1. Lineage (NCBI taxonomy): Eukaryota > Metazoa > Chordata > Chondrichthyes > Pristiophoridae > Pristiophorus > Pristiophorus japonicus. Next base: position 41,500,423 of record NC_091978.1, read on the forward strand.
CAAGCTACCACTCTGGGTGGTACCAGGCGATGGTCCCACATTGCTCGGCAGGAGCTGGCTGGGAAAGACACGCTGGAACTGGGACGACATCTGAGCACTATCGCACTTTGTGTGCCCAGGTCTTAAACAAATGTCCTTCGCTGTTCAAACCAGGCATCGGGAAATTCCAAGGAGCAAAAGTGCAGATCCACCTAATTCCATGGACGCGACCATCCATCACAAGGCAAGAGCAGTACCATACATGATGAGAGAAAGGGTAGAGATCAAGCTAGACCGGCTGCAACGAGAGGGCATCATCTCACCGATCGAGTTCAGCGAGTGGGTCAGTCCTACTGTCCCGGTCCTCAAGGGAGATGGCACCATCAGAATCTGTGGCGATTACAAAGTAACTATCAATCGTTTCTCCCTGCAGGACCAATACCCACTACCAAAAGCCGATGACCTCTTTGCAATGCTGGCAGGAGGAAAAACGTTCACGAGGCTGGATCTGACTTCAGCCTACATGACACAGGAACTGGAGGAATCATCGAAGGCCCATAACTGCATCAACACGCACAAAGGTCTTTTTATTTATAACAGATGCCCATTTGGAATCTGATCAGCAGCGGCGATATTCCAGAGAAACATAGAAAGTTTACTGAAGTCAGTCCCATACACCAAGGTCTTCCAGGACGACATCTTGGTCACAGGTCGAAACACAGTCGAGCACCTGCAGAACCTGGAGGAGGTTCTTAGTCGACTCAACCACGTGGGGCTCAGGTTAAAATGCTTGAAGTGCGTTTTCCTGGCACCTGAAGTGGAGTTCCTGGGAAGGAGGATTGCGGCAGACGGCATCAGGCCCACCAAAGCAAAGACGGAGGCAATCGAGAACACACCGAGGCCACGGAACGTGACAGAGCTGCGGTCGTTTCTGGGATACTTGAACTACTTTGGTAACTTCTTACCGGGTCTCAGCCCCCTGCTAGAACCACTACATGTCTTATTACGAAAAGGGGGTAAATGGGTTTGGGACAAAAGCCAAGAAAATGCCTTTGTAAAAGCGAGAAAATTGTTATGCTCAAACAAATTGCTTGTGTTGTATGATCCATGTAATTGTTTGGTACGAGCATGTGATGCGTCGTTATATGGTGTCGGGTGTGTATTGCAACAAGCTAATGATTTCGGAAAACTGCAACCGGTTGATTATGCATCCAGGCGTCTGTCTAAGGCCGAGAGAGCCTACAGCATGATTGAAAAAGAAGCGTTAGCGTGCATCTATGGGGTAAAGAAAATGCATCAATACCTGTTTGGGCTAAGATTCGAATTGGAAACTGACCATAAGCCACTTATATTCCTGTTTTACGAGAGTAAAGGGATAAATACCAACGTATCGGCCCGCATCCAGAGATGGCCGCTCACGTTGTCCGCATACAACTACGCCATCCGCCACAGGCCAGGCACAGAAAACTACGCCGATGCTCGCAGTAGGCTGCTGTTGCCCACCACAGGGGTGGAAATAGCGCAGCCAGCAGATCTAGCCATGGTTATGGAAGCATTTGAGAGTGAGCAATCACCAGTCACTGCCTGGCAGATCAAAACCTGGACAAGGCAGGACCCCTCATTTATCTCTCGTCAAAAACTGTGTGCTTCACAGAAGCTGGTCCAGTGTCCCAGTGAAAATGCAGGAAGAGATAAAGCCGTTCCAGTGGTGCAAAGATGAAATGTCTATACAGGTAGACTGCCTTCTGTGGGACAATCGAGTAGTGGTCCCCAAGAAGGGCAGAGACACCTTCATCAATGACCTCCACAGTACCCACCCAGGCATCGTAATGATGAAAGCGATATCCAAATCCCACATGTGGTGGCCCGGTATCGATGCGGACTTAGAGTCCTGCGTTCACAGATGTAATACATGCTCACAGTTAAGCAATGTACCCAGGCAGGAGCCGCTAAGTTTATGGTCTTGGCCCTCCAAACCGTGGTCGAGGGTACACGTCGACTACACAGGCCCATTCTTGGATAAAATGTTCCTTGTGGTTGTAGACGCGCATTCCAAATGGATTGAATGTGAGATAATGTTGGCTAGCACGTCCGCTGCCACTATTGAAAGCCTGCGGGCCATGTTTGCCACTCACGGCTTACCCAATATTCTGCTGAGCGATAACGGAGCATGTTTTACCAGTGCTGAGTTCAAAGAATTCATGACCGTAACGGGATCAAACATGTCATATCCGCCCTGTTTAAACCAGCGTCCAATGGTCAGGCAGAGAGAGCAGTGCAAACCATCAAGCAAAGCTTGAAGAGGGTAACTGAAGGCTCACTGCAGACTCGCCTATTCCAAGTCCTGCTTAACTACCGCACGAGACCCCACTCACTCACTGGGATCCCACCTGCTGAACTGCTAATGAAAAGAGCACTTAAGACAAGGCTCTCGTTAGTTCATTATGATCTACATGAACAGGTAGAGAGCAGGCAGTTTCAACAAAGTGCATACCATGATAGCGCAAATGTGTCACGCAAGATTGAAGTCAATGATCCTATATTTGTATTAAATTATGGACAAAATCCCAAGTGGCTTCCCGGCACTGTCGTGGCCAAAGAGTGTTTCGGGTCAAACTTTCAATTGGACTCATTCACCGTAAACACTTGGACCAAATCAAACTAAGATTCATGGACTAACCTGAGCAACCCACCTTGGACCCTACATTTTATGATCCCCCAACACACACACCCGTGGCAACCGACACCACGGTTGACCACAAAGCAGAACCCATCATCCAAAGCAGCCCAGCAGGGCCCAAAACACCAGGCAGCCCAGTGAGGCCAGTGAGGGCCCAACAAATGATTCAACAACACCAGCTTTCACACTGAGACGATCAACCAGGGCAAGAATGGCCCCAGATCGACTCACATTGTAAATAGTTACACGATTGACTTTGGGGAGGGGGAATGTTGTTATATATGTGGATTTGTATTTACTCTGTACAGCCACCAGAGGGCTCATTCCCCAGAGTCCCAAGGGATTCCATAATCCCTTGGGTGCATAGGTATTTAAGGAGGTTTCACAGGTTGGAGAGGCACTCTGGAGACCTGCAATAAAAGACTAAGGTCACACTTTACTTTGAGCTCACAGTGTTCAGTCTGAATCTTTCTCTATACACAACAGTAACAATTATATGGCTCGAATATGGTGAAGGCCCTCGCCTGCCCAAGTGACACCCAAAGGACCGGCGATGGCCGCTGAGGTCCCTGGCAATTCTTTGGGCGGGATATTCATGAAGAAAGTCCCGCGAAAGTCGGCGGGCGGTAAATGAGGGACTTACGCCGCCAATCTGGGCAGCAGCCAGTGGAAGCTCCTAATCTCGGTGGCAAAGGCGCTTAACGTGGAAGGGTCAAAGATCTGCAAAGAGAAAGCACAAAAAAAAACATCGGAACACCTTCAGGGGACCCCATACCGGTAAGTCCCTGTAAAGAAAAAAGGAAAAAATGTTTACTCACCTTTTTTTTCAGCCCGTCCGGGGCAGACCAGCCTCCTGGTGCCGACTCCCGCCGACTCCCACCCGCACCAATCTGGCATCTCGGCAGGTGGGAGGCCACTTACGCCACTCGGCTGTCCGCTGATGTCAGCGGGCGGTTCCCGGCGGCTCTCCCCTCCCGCCCGCTCCAGACCAGATCGAAACTGGCACTGGGCGCGACCCGTGGAGGGATGTCTGCGGCAGTGGGTGGCAGCGGGCAGTGAGTTCATCAATTTCCGGCCCATAATGTTCCTGAACAGATATCTCCTTCTATTACAGTTTATTTGATTCTACAGATACCGTAAAATAAAATATTTCTTTGATCTTCTTATTTGTATTTATTGCCCATATATTGTATATTTTATTTCTTCCATTGCCTGGGTAAGTGAGTAATCAGGACTCCCATCAGTCTTGGCATGGCTGTTAGGTGTGTTCGAAGACTTGGTAAAATCACCGTAAAACATGGGAGCAGATACAAATAAAAAGACAAAATAAATATTTTATTTTACAGTAGAATCAGAATAAACTGTAATAAAGAGAGTATCTTCACAAACATTATAACCATTACTGCTTATAAGTGTAGCAGATTGTCTCAAGTTCATCAAGGAAATGGCACTGCTAATGAAACTTAAAGTGTGGTTAACTCAGTGTAGAATGCTGGGATGGGGCCCATTGTGTTTTTTAATCTCACCCAAGTAATAACTGAGAGACAGAGCTGAGACTCAGGATGTGTTGCACCTGAGGAGCCAATCACCATTTTTTGTTTGTTTGACCACATGCACAACTCTGCAGCAATGATTTACGGTTCTCAAGAGTTGAAACACTTCTATTTAAAGCCACCGGATCTTGGCTAACAATCTATCCGTGTTTTGGAGCATTCACTATAAGATGTCCTTGGATTGGGATGGAAAGGGCAGTTGCAGGGATTCTCAAAGCTGAACTGAAGTTCCTGAAGCTTGCCGGTGTAGTACTGAGCACATTGTAGTGTGGGAACAGATCTCAGGCTGATTAAGAATGTGCTGGGCATTAAGGTGGCTTTTAACCATTGATAGGAGGTGCAAGGATAAGGTGATGGTAACCATTGATAGGAGGTGCAAGGATAAGGTGATGGTAACCATTGATAGGAGGTGCAAGGATAAGGTGATGGTAACCATTAATAGGAGGTGCAAGGATAAGGTGATGGTAACCATTGATAGGAGGTGCAAGGATAAGGTGATGGTAACCATTGATAGGAGGTGCAAGGATAAGGTGATGGTAACCATTGATAGGAGGTGCAAGGATAAGGTGATGGTAACCATTGATAGAAGGTGCAAGGATAAGGTGATGGTAACCATTAATAGGAGGTGCAAGGATAAGATGTGGGTAACCATTGATAGGAGGTGCAAGGATAAGGTGATGGTAACCATTGATAGGAGGTGCAAGGATAAGATGTGGGTAAGCATTGATAGGAGGTGCAAGGATAAGATGTGGGTAACCATTGACAGAAGGTGCAAGGATAAGGTGCGGATAACCAGTGACAGGAGGTGTAAATATGTCAGTGTGTTGCTTCAACAAAAGAGCAACATCTGCTCAGATAAATGTAATACAGTTCATGTAAAGTCTGGGAAAACAAAGGGGAATACAGCTAGTAAGACATGATGACAGTCACATAACAGTGCTAAGAAAGGGTATACAAATAGTGCATCTGTACCTTGGAGTTGGACTGTGAGAAACTCTTTTGAGTTTACCTGCGAAAACATAAAACATTAAAGAGTGCCACCCGACCTGGGTGACACTCCAGACATTTACAAGGCCCTTTTTTTTCCCCCCTTTTTTGTTTTTTTTTTGTGTTTTTTCTTTTTTTTTTTTGTTTTTTTTTTGGACACTAAAATCACAATTTTTCCCCAGTGCCCCCTATAAAAGGGAAGGGGACACTAAAAGCACCGGCAATTAAAACAAATTAACTTTAAAACGTAAAATCAAATTAAAATTTGGTTGCCGGGCGTGATGATGCACTCCAGTCCCTCCGGTGCCCACCTCTCGCGGAAGGCCGCGAGCGTACCTTGGACTGTGAGAATCCTCCATGGAGAAACCTCAGCTGGTGCAGTTCCAGATTATATCACTGTGACTGTTGTGTCCAGTTTTTAGGTAAGGTTGCCTCACAGCAAAATCTAGCGCGATGTCCTCTTACTGCTATAAAATGCTGCCACTTTCCTGATTTTGAAGTCTGTCACAAATAAAGCTTAAATTGATTTTAAGATATATATCTATAGTTGTGTCTGATTTGACAGGCCTGAACCCACATGATACCAAGAGACAAGGTACCACTAGTTGGCTAACAGCTCCCAGAGACCATGTTGTAATGATTTGCCGATCTTTCCTCTTTTAGATGCTGGTCGACCCTGCTGTATCTATTTCAGAATTCCTGTGCTTGCTACTTTATTTGTACCTGTTCAGATAAGTAGGTTCTGACAGCATTCCCGTTCTATTTTTTCCATTAGATGTTAGCACGGCATTCCTACAACCTGCTAATCCAATCCAGAATGCAAAATGGAGTACTTTTACTATATAGCTTTTGGGTTCAATATGGAATCAAGAAATCTTCAGTAAGCTGCCTAGTTTAACTTACGAATGTTTGATTAAATATTTAAGTTTGAACTTCTTTATTGTGTTACCCTTTACGTGAAAATATAATAATGGCAAGATTTCTGCCTTTGCCTTCTCCCTAGTTCGGAGAATCTGGCTAACAGACAGTAATTAACAAGCCAGTGTTAATCGGTTACGGATGCCCACTAGGACTGCATGGCAGAGTAAACAAGCTGTAATGACAATTACTAATAGATAATTAGACCTGGGAGTCACAAGTTAGCACCGATTTTCTTTGATGAAAAATGCAGAACCTTAATGAGGCAAAATCTGCTTTTAATGCATAATTAATATATAGACACCTAATGACTAATATGGATTTTCTATAAATATTTTGAAGTGGGCCCTAATTTATGTAATGATAGTGCCATATGACATATAAATATTTATAACTGTATTTTACATTTAATAAGGCTCCATTACAATTTATTAATTGAAATGCCACTATAGGAGCCTGTGCACCGAAGGTTGTACCAACAGATTCAAGGTGCAAATTAACTGCTTTTTCTTGTTTAGAGAACCTGCATCTATTCCTTTCTTTAAAAATTATATATTTTTTTAAACAACTGGAGCCATCAACAGAAAGCTCGTACATTTAGCCACAGTCTAATTTTTCTTTTCAGCGATTCAGCACGGCTTGAGGTTTGGCCTATAGCAGTGCAGGCCTGTTGTCGAGCCAATTATCATAAATCCCCTGAACAATTAACAATATTGGAGTGCAGCGCTGCATGTATTTTAAATGTTATAACTATGCTTGGCTCTTTTGTTAATTGGGCTATCTGACTCTACTTTTTATGCTGCTCATCTGCTCATTACTGCAGCCATTTAATTCAATTAGTACCTTAATTAGACGAACATCCATGTCCAATGTCGCAGCCTTGTCAAAGTACGTAGCTTGATTACCAAAGACAAACACGCCATGCAAATCATGCTGTAACTCAAGGGCTGAGATGATGGAAACTAGCCAACTGGTGAAGTGGAAAACTGCGTGTCTTCATCCCCCTCAGCAGGGCAAGCTGTCTGTATTGAAATACACTAATGATTTACACTTTCATTAGTTACGCATATTGGCTGAACTAAATTTTATTTGCCTAATGCCGGTGTTATAAATAAATTAATTTTTTTCTTCTAAATATTAAACCCCGCGCTTTGCTTGTTGATTGAAAAAAACCACTAAACTCATTTTCTTTGATTATGCAGCAGTGCTGTGATGTGTTCTTTTGTTTGTTTCTCGGAGAATTGTTTTGCCATCGGATGCACGGTTATAATTTGCAGGTTATATTTTTTATTAAAGGTGTATGCTTTGTAGGACGTCAATAATAATAGCCAACTCTTAAAGCAATGTTTCCATGTGCCTCGCCGTTTGCCAGGCGTTCAGTACAAAAAAAAACCCGAAAAATGAAGCAATGTAGATCTGTGAATAGTTCATGACTGCACCGTTTCGGGAGGCCATGCTAACATCATCATCATCATCATCATAGGCAGTCCCTCGAAATCGTGGAAGACTTGCTTCCATTCTTAAAATGAGTCTTTAGGTGTCTGAACAGTCCAATACGAGAAACACAGTCCCTGTCACAAGTGCGACAGATAGACAGATAGTCGTTGAGTGTAAGGGAGGGTGGGACAGATTTGCTGCACGCTCCTTCCGCTTGATTTCTGCATGCTCTCGGCGGCGAGACTTGAGGTACTCAGCGCCCTCCCGGATGCTCTTCCTCCACTTAGGGCGGTCTTTGGCTAGGGATTCCTAGGTGTCAGTGGGGATGTTGCACTTTATCAGAGAGCTAACAAGAGCTCAGGTGGTGGCTGAATCACAGTCACACAGTCCTCAGTGGCTGTTGCGTTAGTTGCACGTCTGGTGGGTTTCTTCACACCATTTTCAGCCCTCCAGTCTTCTGTATGATGGACCCACATGCACGAGATCGGGGAATCTGGCTGTCTCTCTAGTATAGATGCAGCAGTTGACATTGTTGAATGGTGGTTTTGACTTGTAGCTAAGGTGATGGAATGGATTTGAGGTACAGATCAGCCATGATCTAATTGAATCAAGGCTTAAGGGGCTACTATGTTTCCAAGTCACCAAAAAATGATGTTAATGTTTTAGAGCCAGTTAATGCAACATTATATTATATAAAAAATGTTTCCAATTGTAAGATATGAACATTTTTGATCTGTTCAAGAACTATTAATATGGTATGTTTAACTGTATTAACTAGTTAGTAATCATCTCCATAAATGTGTAATAAGAATTGTAGCAGTATATGCAATGGTGATCCTAGCAGCTGTGTTGTGTACATGTAAATAACTGACAAACTGAGCCAGGAGAAATGTAACTTAAGTTAACTGTGCTTTTATACAATGCAAAATGGTGCCCCCAAACCGGCATGAACCAGCATGAGTACAGCAACTGTGAATAGCTCCCGCAGGGTCCTAATGCCCCTCCAATCAGGTAACAAATAAATAGAGTATGAACACAAGTTGTACATAGAAATAACATATGAACACAAGTGGAAAAGGGGAGTAGGAACTATTAATTTTTATTTGCAATTAATGTTATATGACATCGTTAGCCAATTAAAAAACATGCAGCACTGCATTTTAACAAGTTTAAAGAAGCATTAGCCTCCACATTAGCATGAATCAGAACCTAATTGGTTTTAGCTAACAGACTTTGAAACCGTATTGGTATCTGTTTTTTCTGGACTCAGTGTTGCAACTGTAAAACAATATCAATTCCAAGTAGGTGCATGAGTAGATCTGATACACATCAGTCATCAAACCAGTAATATGCTGCTGTAATATTTCAGTGCTGCCAACATGCCCCAACCTGAAGAGAAAAACAGCTTATGTAAAACCATCCTCAATAATAGAACCTTTCCTCTTAAAGTTTCAACCAGTCTTTAAATATTAAACACTATATTTTACAAATGTTTCCAACTGGCGTGTGAAGTGAATGTGATAACAGCTACACCACAGAAATCAAAATAGAAATATCTATCCATTCCCATGTCTTCCCTTGTCAATCCCGTTTTGCATGAATAACATTCCCCTGGTGGTTACAGAAGCCAACTCTATATTGTATGAATTAGGGAAGAACCAGAGGCAGAATGGTTACCCAGAAAAGCTGTGGGTTTCCATGGGATTCTCACAGAGAAAGGAGGGATGCCAATAAAATAGTGCGATGGAACCATTCACGGGGAAGGTGGGTAGCACTCAGGAAATTCTCAGACTCCTTCATCACCATTCTGGGGGTGTCTTGTCCCATTGGCAGGACAGATCCATCAGAGGTGGGGGGGGGCACACTGATATATAGATGAGTGGGAGTGGCCCTGGACACCACGACGTCGAGGTCAAGGTCAAGATCAAGCTTGTGCTAATCATCATCAATCCCATAACTGACAAATCAGTACTCCTCCATCACTTGAAGGATTTCTGAGAGAAGTACGGTTTAGAAATGGCATTAACATCGTCAAACGCTACGAGAAACAACAATAAGAAAAGAAAAACGGACGGACCACTTGGCATAGATCAAGGCAGCAGCTATGGACATGCCAACGGCACTTTACAGTTGACTCTGTAAAGTCCTCCTCACTAACATCTGGGGACTTGTGCAAAAATTTTTGAGAACTGTCCCACAGACTAGTCAAGCAACAGTCAGGAGGGAATGGCCCTGGGAGTCCTCAATATTGACTTCGGATCTGATTAAGTCTCATGGCTTCATGTCAAACATGTGCAAGGATATCTCCTGCTGATTACCACTTACCACCCTCCTTCAGCTGATGAATCAGTACGCCTCCATGTTGAACACCACTTGGAAGCAGCACCGAGAACAGCAAGGGCACAGAATGTACTCTGGGTGGGGGACTTCAATGTCCATCACCATGAGTGACTTGGTGGCACCACAATTGACCGAGCTGGCCGAGTCGTGAAGGATATAACTGCCAGACTGGGCCTGCGGCAGGTGGTGAGAGAACCAACACGAGGGAAAAACCGACTTGACCTCGTCATTACCAATCTACCTGTCGCAGATGCATCTGTCCATGACAGCATTGGGAGCAGTGACCACCGCACTGTCATTGTGGAGACGAAGTCCCATCTTCACACTGAAGACACCCTCCGTCATGTTGTGTGGCACTACCACTGTGCTAAATGGGATAGACTCAGAATAGATCTAGCAGCTTAAAATGAGGCGCTGTGGGCCATGCAGAATTGTATTCCACCACAATCTTTAACCTTGTGGCCTAGCATATCCCTCACTCTACCATTACCATCAAGTCAGGAGACCAACCCTGATTCAACACTGAGTGCAAAAGAGCATGCCAGGAGCAGTACCAGGCGCAGCTAAAAATAAAGTGCCAACCTGGGGAAGCTGTAGCAAAGGACTAAATGCATGGATCAGATCAAAGCTATGCAGTCCTGCCACATCCAGCCATAAATGGTGATGGACAATTAAACAACTAACAGGAAGAGGAGGCTCCATGAATATCCCCATCCTCAATGATGGCGGAGCCCAGCATGCGTGCAAAAGACAAGGCTGAAGCGTTTGCAACCATCTTCAGCCAGAACTGCCTAGTGGATGACCCATATTGGCCTCCTCCTGATGTTCCCACTATCACAGGAGCCAGTCTTCAGCCAATTCGATTCATTCCACGTGACATCAAGAAACAGCTGAGTGCACTGGATACAGCAATGGGTATGGGCCCCGACAACATCCCAGCTGTCGTGCTGAAGGCTTGTGCTCCAGAACTAGCCAAGTTATTCCAGTACACATACAACACTGGCATCTATCCAACAGTTTGGAAAACTGGTCAGGTATGTCCTGTCTACAAAAAACAGGACAAATCCAATCCGGCCACTTACTGCCCCATCAGTCTACTCTCAATCATGAGAAAAGTGATGGAAGGTGTCGTCGACAATGCTATCAAGCAGCATTTTCTCATTAATAACCTGCTCAACGATGTCCAGTTTGGGTTCCACCAGGACCACTCGGCTCCAGACCTAATTACAGCCTTGGTCCAAACATGGACAAAAGAGCTGAATCCAGGGGTGAGCTGAGAGTGACTGCCCTTGACATCAAGGCAGCATTTGACTGAGAGTGGCATCAGGAGCCCTAGTAAAACTGAAGGCAATGGAAATCGGGAGGAAAACTCCACTGACCGGAGTCAAACCTAGCACAAAGGAAAATGGTTGTGGTTGTTGGAGATCAATTATCTCAGACCCAGGACATCGCTGCAGAAATTCCTCCATAGTGTTCTAGGCCCAACCACATTCAGCTGCTTCATCAATAACCATTCCTCCATCATAAGATCAGAAGTGGGGATGTTCATTGATGATTACACAGTGATCAGTTCCATTCGTAACTCCCCAGATAATGATTCAGTTTATTCCTGTATACAGCAAAACCTGGAAGACATTCAAGCTTGGGCTGATGAGTGGCAAGTCACATTCGCGCAACACAAGTGCCAGGCAATGACTCTCTCCAACAAGCGAGAGTCTAACCACCATCCCTTGACATTCAACAGCATTGCCAACACCGAACCCCCCCCACCATTAACATCTTGGGGGTCACTATTGGCCTGAAACTTAACTGGACAAGCCACACAAATAGTATGGCAACAATAGCTAGTCAGAGGCTGGGTATTCTGTGGCAAGTGTCTCACCGCTTGACTCCCCAAAGCCTTTCCACCATCTACAAGGCACAAGTGTGGAGTGTGATGGAATACACTCCACTTCATCAAGGGGTTGAATGTGGATGGGCAATGGCAGACATTTAGAGACCGCATGGATGAACTACAACAATTGTACATTCCTGTCTGGCATAAAAATAAAAAAGGGAAGGTGGCTCAACCGTGGCTATCAAGGGAAATCAGGGATAGTATTAAAGCCAAGGAAGTGGCATACAAATTGGCCAGAAATAGCAGCGAACCTGGGGACTGGGAGAAATTTAGAACTCAGCAGAGGAGGACAAAGGGTATGATTAGGGCAGGGAAAATGGAGTATGAGAAGAAGCTTGCAGGGAACATTAAGATGGATTGCAAAAGTTTCTATAGATATGTAAAGAGAAAAAGGTTAGTAAAGACAAATGTAGGTCCCCTGCAGTCAGAATCAGGGGAAGTCATAACGGGGAACAAAGAAATGGCGGACCAATTGAACAAGTACTTTGGTTCGGTATTCACGAAGGAGGACACGAACAACCTTCCGGTTATAAAAGGGGTCGGGGGGTCTAGTAAGGAGGAGGAACTGAGGGAAATCCTTATTAGCCGGGAAATTGTGTTGGGGAAATTGATGGGATTGAAGGCCGATAAATCCCCAGGGCCTGATGGACTGCATCCCAGAGTACTTAAGGAGGTGGCCTTGGAAATAGTGGATGCGTTGACAGTCATTTTCCAACATTCCATTGACTCTGGATCAGTTCCTATGGAGTGGAGGGTAGCCAATGTAACCCCACTTTTTAAAAAAGGAGGGAGAGAGAAAACAGGGAATTATAGACCGGTCAGCCTGACATCGGTAGTGGGTAAAATGATGGAATCAATTATTAAGGATGTCATAGCAGTGCATTTGGAAAGAGGTGACATGATAGGTCCAAGTCAGCATGGATTTGTGAAAGGGAAATCATGCTTGACAAATCTTCTGGAATTTTTTGAGGATGTTTCCAGTAGAGTGGATAAGGGAGAACCAGTTGATGTGGTATATTTGGACTTTCAGAAGGCGTTCGACAAGGTCCCACACAAGAGATTGATGTGCAAAGTTAGAGCACATGGGATTGGGGGTAGTGTACTGACATGGATTGAGAACTGGTTGTCAGACAGGAAGCAAAGAGTAGGAGTAAATGGGTACTTTTCAGAATGGCAGGCAGTACCCTAGTGGGGTACCGCAAGGTTCTGTGCTGGGGCCCCAGCTGTTTACACTGTACATTAATGATTTAGATGAGGGGATTAAATGTAGTATCTCCAAATTTGCGGATGACACTAAGTTGGGTGGCAGTGTGAGCTGCGAGGAGGATGCTGTGAGGCTGCAGAGCGACTTGGATAGGTTAGGTGAGTGGGCAAATGCATGGCAGATGAAGTATAATGTGGATAAATGTGAGGTTATCCACTTTGGTGGTAAAAACAGAGAGACAGACTATTATCTGAATGGTGACAGATTAGGAAAAGGGGAGGTGCAAAGAGACCTGGGTGTCATGGTACATCAGTCATTGAAGGTTGGCATGCAGGTGCAGCAGGCGGTTAAGAAAGCAAATGACATGTTGGCCTTCATAGCAAGGGGATTTGAGTACAGGGGCAGGGAGGTGTTGCTACAGTTGTACAGGGCATTGGTGAGGCCACACCTGGAGTATTGTGTACAGTTTTGGTCTCCTAACCTGAGGAAGGACATTCTTGCTATTGAGGGAGTGCAGCGAAGGTTCACCAGACTGATTCCCGGGATGGCGGGACTGACCTATCAAGAAAGACTGGATCAACTGGGCTTGTATTCACTGGAGTTCAGAAGAATGAGAGGGGACCTCATAGAAACATATAAAATTCTGACGGGGTTAGACAGGTTAGATGCAGGAAGAATGTTCCCAATGTTGGGGAAGTCCAGAACCAGGGGTCACAGTCTAAGGATAAGGGGTAAGCCATTTAGGACCGAGATGCGGAGGAACTTCTTCACCCAGAGAGTGGTGAACCTGTGGAATTCTCTACCACAGAAAGTTGTTGAGGCCAATTCACTAAATATATTCAAAAAGGAGTTAGATGAGGTCCTTACTGCTAGGGGGATCAAGGGGTATGGCGAGAAAGCAGGAATGGGGTACTGAAGTTGAATGTTCAGCCATGAACTCATTGAATGGCGGTGCAGGCTAGAAGGGCCGAATGGCCTACTCCTGCACCTATTTTCTATGTTTCTATGTTTCTATGTATCATCATAGGCAGTCCCTCGAAATCGAGGAAGACTTGCTTCCACTCCAAAAATGAGTTCTTAGGTGACTGAACAGTCCAATACGGGAATTACAATCTCTGTCACAGGTGGGACAGACAGTTGTTGAAGGAAAAGGTGGGTGGGACTGGTTTGCTGCACGCTCCTTCCGCTGCCTGCATTTGGCTTTTGCATGCTCTCGGCGATGAGACTCAGGTTTCTCAGTGCCCTCCCGGATGCACTTCCTCCACCTAGGGTGGTCTTTGGCTAGGGACTCCCAGGTGTCAGTGGGGATGTTGCACTTCATCAAGGAGGCTTTGAGAGTATCCTTGAAATGTTTCCTCTGTCCACCTTAGGCCTGCCTGCCATGTAAGAGTTCCAAGTAGAGCAGTAGAGCACTTGCACTGGGAGTCTTGTGTCAGGCATGTGAACAATGTGGCTCACCCAGCAGAACTGGTCGACTGTGGTCAGTGCCTTCATGCTGAGGATGTTGGCCTGGTCAAGGACGCTAACATTGGTCCGTCTGTCCTCGCAGGGGATTTGCAGGATCTTGCGGAGACATCGTTGGTGGTATTTCTCCAGCGATTTGTGGTGTCTGCTGTATATGGTCCACATCTCTGAGCCATAGAGGAGGCGGGTATCACTATAGCTCTGTAGACCATGAGCTCTGTAGACCAAGATGCAGGATTTGAGGTCCTGGGGCTAGATTTTCCACTTTTTTTGCATGCTTAACACCCACTTAACGTCCATTATACCGCTGAAATGACGTATAGCACCCATATATCGCCCATTTAGCCACAAAATGGAAACTGACGACCATTTTTCGGACACTTATCGCCAAGCGTTACTTTCCCCATGTACGTAATGCCAGGAAAAAATAATATCGCCCGCCCACTTTTTGGGGGCGGAGTCATCAAAATGGGTGAAATCAACGCCCATAATAGCGGCCAGTGTTAGTTTCCGCACGGAATTGATGCCGAGATTCAATAATACCGACCGCACACTTTATTTTGTCATAAAGATCACATTTGCCAAAACTAACGCCCAGGAGATCGCCCAGCATCACTTTCACCACCTCGCGCACACATCGCCCACAATATTGCTTGCCCAAAAAACCACCCGGAAAAAGTGGAACTAACCAAAACTACTCATAGCATTATGGACGCCATGTTCTAAATCATATGTCGCATCATTTAAACGGCTGCTCTGCTTCAACCTCGGGGGAGTTCGGATGTACTCTGGAGGTCTTTGGAGGTGATGTGAACATCTGAACAAACATCTTTATCATTAAATTCCAATCGTTCACAGTATAAGTGTCTTCATTGGGACATTCATTCTTTGTGACCAATCGGTGGAAACCAGATAGCTATTGTAATGGGGCTTGTCCTTTGTCACCCTCTCTTGATGACCAATTACATGCTGCAGACTCTAGATAGCTGAAGGTACGCTCCACAGCATTATGTGCCCAATGCAAGACATGCCAGACTGATGAGGAGGACCAGGCGTTACACCCCCTGCAATTACAGGGAGAAGCGGTCTTACCTCGATTTGCCCACCACCACCTGCCTTCAGAGACTGCGCTTTCACAAAGTGGTTATCACTGAGGTATGCCAGCTCATAAGAGGAGATCTGCAGCCTGCCAGCACCATCAGTATTGCACTGTCCGTCGAGGTCAAAGTCACCACGGCACTGTTGTTCTATGCGTCAGGTTCTTTTCGGGCCTCAGCTGGCGACATTTGCGGTCTGTCTCAGCAAGTCACACATTGCTGCATTAGACAGGTCACTCAAGCCCTATACGCACGCAGGAGGGACTTGATCAGCTTTCCTATGACCAGGGAGGAACAGAGCGAGAGGGCTCTAAGATTCTCCAGAATGATTAACCAGGAAGAGCAAAGCCCAGGTCACCATCAATGTATGAGTCAAATTGCATTAAAGACTTGGGGGAAGTGATGTCATGTATGTAGACCATGTATACTAACTGTATAGTCACAAGGTGAGCCACCAGAGGGCACTGCGGTGGGAGACCTGAGGGTCACCTGCATAGGTGTGCAGGGCCCAGTATAAAAGGCTGCCCACTATGCTTGTGCCTCACTCTGGAGTTACAATAAATGGGACGACGGTCACAACAGCTCAAATACAATACTAATTCATAAGAGTATTAAAGACATAACAACTGGCGACGAAATTATGAACGTTCACGCAAAAATGACTAATGTTGGTGCATTAGAAAAGTTCTCAGAGGGTGAAGATTGGGAAGCCTTTATGGAGCGGCTCGACCAATATTTCGTAGCAAATGACCTGGTAGGCAATGATTCGGCCACGCTGGCAGATAAGCATAGAGCTGTCCTGTTAACCAGTTATGGGCCCGCAGTCTACGGCCTCATCAAGGACTTCCTTGCACCAGAGAAAACAATGACCAAGTCATACGAGGAGCTGAAAGTGCTAACTCGGGACCAACTCAAACGGAAGGAGAGAATCCTCATGGCCAGGCATTGATTTTATACACACCGCCGCCCCGGGGGCCAGGAAATCGCGAAGTACGCTGCCGACCTCAGGAGGCTGGCAGGACCGTGTAAATTCGGCGCATCCCTCGTCGATGCCATGCGGGACGTCTTCGTAATTGGCATTGGTCATGAGGCCCTTCTTCACAGGCTACTGTCTGCCGAAACCACCTTCACTCTGCAGAAGGCCATCAGCATCAGTCAGGCATTCATGACCTCAAGCTACTGCTCCAAGCAGATGATGACTCACTCTCAGGACTCAAACCCGGCAAGCACTGTAAATAGAATGGTGCCTTTCACAGGTAGAACTATTGAATGTGAATCTGCCCAGGGCAGAGCGTACAGGCCCCCAAGTCCTTTAACTCAGAGTCCGCCGAGGGGTGCAAACGTAAGTCGAGTAGCACCATGCTGGCATTGCGGAGGTAATCACAGGGCTCATCAGCGTTGGTTCAGAGACTATGTGTGCAAAGGCTACAGCACAAAGGGCCACCTCCAGCGAATGTGACTCACCACGTGGAAGAGGAGTCAGCAGGTGGCTGTGAATCCAGCACAGATTACGAGGAGATGGCTAGAGAGGCAGCTCAGTCCCAGGACGAAGTGTATGGAGTATATACCTGCACCACAGATTGTCCTCCAGTGATAATGGAAGTCGAGATAAATGGCGTTCCAGTCCCATGGAAGTGGTCACGGGGAAGAGTAAGTCAGTAATGAGTCAGGAAGCCTTTGAGAGGCTATGGAACGATCAAGCTGAATGACCCAAGCTGGTCCTGGTTCAGGCAAAGCTAGGAACAGATATCAGTTGCTGGTAGTGCGGATGTAAGTGTATTCCATGATGGCGCAGTGTGCAATTTACCATTGTGGATTGTTTCAGGTGATGGACCAACGCTACTTGGAAGAAGATGGATGGGGAAGATTCATTGGAACTGGGAAGACTTCATCCCTCCAGCGATCGACATCCTCCATGCTCAGAGGCAGAGCAGGCCCCAACTTTCGGTTGGACCAGGCACCAGATCTGCACAGCCCCCGAGGGACAGACCACTCATCACGACTGCGTGGCGATGATCTGGCCGAGACGACCTGAACACACCTTCCCGGTTTCAGTGGCAGGACTCCTGGGGAGGAAGATTGGATCTGAGGGCGCCTTCCCAGCTTCAGTGGCAGAATTCCTGGGAAAGAAGATCGCGGCAGTCGACATCATGGACAGAGAAAAGATGGCGTCCAAACCACAAGGTGGAGCGCTAATGGAACAACGACACATGGTTCCACGCAAGGAAGATGATTGGGGTAAAAGTGGTAAGGCCATTTGAAAGGAGGCCAGAAACCCGCCATTTTTGAATGAACTGCTTGAAATTGGTAACCAATATAAAAGTCCAGCTGTAACGAGCAAAATGTTGTTGAACGATGTCGGGTGCAAATTGCAATCAGCCAATGTAGCGGGTGAACACCTAACGGTTGTCTCCAGGTCCAGTGGGCTACCCAATGCTGTAGCCTGCGTCTCCGGGACCAGAACGATGTATCATAAAGTGTCCCCACAGCTGACAGTAGACAAGCCGCAGAGTAAACGATACCCGGAGAGCAGAGGCACCGGTAGCAATACCCTGCCTCGGATCGGTTTAACATTGCAGGCACCCGATGGCATGAACCGCCACGGGCCAGAAACAGTAAACTGCGCCTATGCTCGCAGTTGGCTACCGTCGCCCACCACCCAGGTGGAAAAGGCGCAGCCCACAAACTCACTCGCCACCACGGCAATGCCCAAGAGCGAAGGGTCACCCGCAACGGCTCCTCCGAACGGGACCTGGACCAGCCAGGATCCCAAACTAGAGAGTGCTCACAATGATGCCCTCAAGGAAAGCGAGTCAGCAGTCCCCTGCGAACTGCTAGACAAGACGAGGCAGCCCCACCATCGCTTAGACGAAATGCTCACTTGTTCAGGCCGCTTCCCAGGAAGCAGCAGCGACACTGTGCAAACGAAAAGGACAGGGAGGTCACAGACACAGCTGCTGTCTTTGGGCCTGCCCTACACTAGGAGTAATGGCAAGAGCCCTGAGCTCCGGCAACTCGAGCAAAATGAGCTCGCCTCGCCCACAGACCCATAGCATGGGGCGCTGAGCCGCCACCAGACGACCCAGATCTCATCCGGCCGTGCTGGAACTAGACTGTCCTTGTGTACCTGTACTGATATACCTGTACTGATCATGTAAATGTACCACACAAAAAGAAACGCAACTGTATTCCACCCAACAAATGTACCAAGATGTAAATGTAAAACCCATGTGATGAACTTGAATGCAACTTGCGTGTAATGCACCATTAGCATGATCTCTGTGTGGGGGGGAGAATGGAGTAGTCATGGACTCACAACCAGAAACCACTGGGACCTCCACTAGCAACAAATCTCACTACCAACTCACCCAAGCTACAAGCGACCCTCTAATGGTCAACCAGGAAGAGCAAAGCCGTCAATGTATGAGTTAATTTGCATTAAAGACTTGGGGGGAAGTGATGTCATGTATGTAGACCATGTATACTAACTGTATAGTCACATAAGGTGAGCCACCAGAGGGCACTGCGGTGGGAGACCTGAGGGTTACCTGCATAGGTGTGCAGGGCCCAGTATAAAAGGCTGCCCACCATGCTTGTGCCTCACTCTGGAGTTACAATAAATGGGACTAATGTCACAACAGCTCAAGTACAATACTAGACCTCGTGGAGTCATTCGTAAGAGTATTAAAGACATAACAATCACGATTACTGCATCTCTGAGATCTCCCGGCATGCTCTCCTCCTTCCAGATGAGAGAGATGAGATCATGTTTCCGTGCCAACAGTGCCTCTCCGCCACACTTTAGTGCCTCAGCGGGGATTCCATCCGCTCCTGTTGCCTTGTTGTTCTTAAGCTGCAACTTACAGCTCCAGCAACTCTCAAGAATCTCAACACCATCCAGGACAAAGCAGGCCGCTTGATTGGCACCCATCTATCATGTTAAACATTCACTCCCTCCACCACCAACGCACCATGGCTGCAATATGCACCATCTACAAGATGCACTGTACTAACTCGCCAAGGCTTCTTCAGGCAACACCTCCCAAACCTGATTTAAACATTAAAACCTTGTGCTAAAAGGTAAGTTTATTTATTGTCCCATTAAAATACGTACATTTACTTCTCAAAAAATGTGAGGTTTTTAAAAATATTTAATTAAATGCCATTTTAATTACTTTTAAATATGTAATGTTTTTTAAAATTTATTTGATGTGTAGAGGTATTTTTTATGTGATCCCCATTCATACTTATGGACTTTCCGAGCAAACCGCCTGTGCCCCTGGGATATCTGGGCATCTACGCAGGCCTACGCATAGAGGCCCAGAAGTGCAAGTCTCCGTGGATCTTGAGACAGAAGATATGTGCGTAGATTTTTTTTGCTGGTCGGAGGCATCCACTCGTGGGAAGCCTCTGACTGCAAATTCAGCCCCAATCCTGAGATTACTACCTTTGAGGACCTACTTTTTAATTTAACCCCTAGCTCCCTAAATTCATCTTGTAGGACCTCAGAAAGTCAGAACGGAAAATGAGGTGGGGTACCGTTGCTGGTTAAAAAGGAAATTAACGCAATAGTAAGGAAGGACATTAGCTTGGATGATGTAGAATCTGTATGGGTGGAGCTGCGGAATACCAAAGGGCAGAAAATGCTAGTGGGAGTTGTGTGCAGACCACCAAACAGTAGTATTGAGGTTGGGGACAGCATCAAACAAGAAATTAGGGACGCGTACAATAAAGGTACAGCAGTTATCATGGGCGACTTTAATCTACATATAGATTAGGATAACCAAACTGGTAGCAATACGGTGGAGGAGGATTTCCTGGAGTGTATTAGCGATGGTTTTCTAGACCAATATGTCGAGGAACCAACTAGAGGGCTGGCCATTCTAGACTGGGTAATGTGTAATGAGAAAGGACTAATTAGCAATCTTGTTGTGCGAGGCCCTTTGGGGAAGAGTGACCATAATATGGCAGAATTCTTTATTAAGATGGAGACTGACTCAGTTAATTCAGATACTCGGGTCCTAAACTTAAGGAAAGGTAACGTCGATGGTATGAGGCGTGAATTGGCTAGAACAGACTGGCAAATGATAATTAAAGGGTTGACAGTGAATAGGCAATGGTAAACATTTAAAGATCACATGGATGAACTTCAACAATTGTACATCCCTGTCTGGAGTAAAAATAGAACGGGGAAGGTGGCTCAACCATGGCTAACAAGGAAAATTAAGGATAGTGTTAACTCCAAGGAAGAGGCATATAAATTGGCCATAAAAAGCTGCAAACCTGAGGACTGGGAGAAATTTATAATTCAGCAGAGGAGGACAAAGGGTTTAAGTAGGAGGGGGAAATAGAGTATGAGAGGAAGCTTGCTGGGAACATAAAAACTGACTGCAAAAGCTTCTATAGATATGTGTCAATAAAAAGATTAGTGAAGACAAATGTAGGTCCCTTGCAGTCAGATTCAGGTGAATTTATAATGGGGAACAAAGAAATGGCAGACCAGTTGACCAAATACTTTGGTTCTGTCTTCACGAAGGAAGACACAAATAACCTTCCAGAAGTACCAGGGGACCGAGGATCTAGTGAGAAGGAGGAGCTGAAGGATATCCTTATTAGGCGGGAAATTGTATTAGGGAACTTGAGCGAATTGAAGGACGATAAAACCCCAGGGCCTGATAGTCTGCATCCCAGAGTACTTAAGGAAGTGGCCCTAGAAATAGTGGATGCATTGGTGTTCATTTTCCAACTCTGGATCAGTTCCTATGGACAGGAGGGTAGCTAATGTAACGCTACTTTTTATAAAAGGAGGGAGAGAGAAAACGGATAATTATATACTGGTTAGCCTGACATCAGTAGTGGGGAAAATTTGGAATCAATTATTAAAGATGAAATAACAGCGCATTTAGAAAGCAGTGACAGGATCGGTCCAAGTCAGCATGGATTATGAAAGGGAAATTATGCTTGTCAAATCTTCTAGAATGTTTTGAGGATGTAACTGGTAGAGTGGACAAGGGAGAACCAGTGGATGTGGTGTATTTGGACTTTCAAAAGGCTTTTGACAAGGTCCCACACAAGAGATTGGTGTGCAAAATCAAAGCACATGGTATTGGGGGTAACGTATTGACGTGGATAGAGAACTGGTTGGCAGACAGGAAGCAGAGAGTCGGCATAAATGGGTCCTTTTCAGAATGGCAGGCAGTGACTAGTGGGGTGCCGCAGGGCTCAGTGCTGGGACCCCAGCTCTTTACAATATACATCAATGATTTAGATGAAAGAATTGAGTGTAATATCTCCAAGTTTGCAGATGACATTAAACTGGGTGGCGGTGTGAGCTGTGAGGAGGATGCTAAGAGGCTGCAGGGTGACTTGGACAGGTTAGGTGAATGGGCAAATGCATGGCAGATGCAGTATAATGTGGATAAATGTGAGGTTATCCACTTTAGGGGCAAAAACACAAAGGCAGAATATTATCTGAATGGCAGCAGATTAGGAAAAGAGGAGGTGCAACGAGATCTGGGTGTCGTGGTTCATCAGTCATTGAAAGTTGGCATACAGGTACAGCAGGCAGTGAAGAAGGCAAATTGTATGTTTGCCTTCATAGCTAGTGGATTTGAGTATAGGAGCAGGGAGGTCTTACTGCAGTTGTACAAGGCCTTGGTGAGGCCTCACCTGGAATATTGTGTTCAGTTTTGGTCTCCTAATCTGAGGAAGGACGTTCTTGCTATTGAGGGAGTGTAGCGAAGGTTCACCAGACTGATTCCCGGGATGGCTGGACTGACATATGAGGAGAGATTGGATCAACTGGGCCTTTATATATTGGAGTTTAGAAGGATGAGAGGGGATCTCATAGGAACGTATAAGATTCTGACCGGACTGGACAGGTTAGATGCGGATAGAATATTCCCGATGATGGGGAAGTTCCGAACCAGCGGACACAGTCTTAGGATAAACGGTAAGCCATTTAGGACTGAGATGAGGAGAAACTTCTTCACTCAGAGAGTTGTTAACCTGTGGAATTCCCTACCGCCGAGAGTTGTTGATGCCAGTTCATTGGATATGTTCAAGAGGGAGTTAGATATGGCCCTTACGTCTAAAGATATCAAGGGGTATGGAGAGAAAGCAGGAAAGGGGTACTGAGGGAATGATCATCCATGATCTTATTGAATGGTGGTGCAGGCTCGAAGGGCCGAATAGCCTACTCCTGCACCTATTTTCTATGTTTCTATGTTTCTATCCTTCCTGAATGTTGAATACCCCTGGATGTTGAGTTCCCAGCCTTGGTCACCCTGGAACTATGTCTCCGTGCTGCTTGTGCAGTTAATTCATCCACCTTATTATGAACACTCCCTGCATTGAGGCACAGAGCCTTCAGGCTGGTCTTTTTAACACACTTTGCCCCTTTAGAATTTTGCTGTTATGTGGCCCTTTTTGATTTTTGCCTTGGGTTTCTCTGCCCTCCATTTTACTTTTCTTTTTTCTATCTTTTGCTTCTGGCCCCCCATTCTACTTCCCTCTGTCTCCCTGCATAGGTTCCCATCCCTCTGCCATATTAGTTTAACACCTCTCGCACTAGCAAGAAAACTTTGAAAAAAACTTTGACGAAAACTACTTGGCAAGGTTATGGGGAAATAGCTGGGGTATAGAACTAAATGGACAGCTCTTCCAAAGAGCTGGCACAGGCACGACTTGTCAAATGGCTCCCTTCTGTGATTCTATGATTGGCATTGCATTAACAATTAGCAAATTGCTAAAAATATACTTACACTGTTAAGTTCCAGCCTCAACTTTCTGCCTCAAATTTAATATGCAAAGAATATGCAAATCCAGCAAGTTCTCAAAAATAACGGGGAGGCTAAAGGCGAGGTGCTGTTTCACACAAACTGCGGAGTGGCCTAAATCGAACAGCAAGTTCTGGAGATTCACAATTCACACCATATATCTTAACTCCCTGAATCTGCTGGTGGATTTGCACATTAATTACAGCATGTCGCATTAAGACACCATTATTTTCCAGGAAGAGAGAGTTCGAAGATCAGGCCCTCAAATCTGGCACCAACCTTATGGTCTACAGTGCTGTCGTGGTAGGGGGCTCCCGAGATATGGGAAGTGGTCCACGGTGTCCAGGGCCGCGCCGTGGATCTTGATGACTCAGGGGCAGTGTTGTGTGGTGAGGACAGGCTGGTGGAGGACCTTTGTCTTATGGATGTTTCGCAAAAGGCCCATGCTTTCGTACGCCTCAGTAAATACATTGACTATGTCCTGGAGTTCAGCCTCTGTATGTGCGCAGGCATCGTCCGCGTGTTGTAGCTCGACGATATGGGTTGGGGTGGTCTTGGATCTGGCTTGGAGACAACGCAGATTGAACAGGATCCCACTGGTTCTGTAGTTTAGTTCCACTCCAGCGGGGAGCTTGTTGTCTGTGAGGTGGAGCATGGCGGCGAGAAAGATTGAGAAGATGGTTGGGACGTGGATCATTTCCCATATCTCGGAGCCTCCAAGCAACAAGAGCAGGCATCGACGACGAGATCCAACACCGAGATCCAGTGCGCCAGTGCGGTCTTCGGCCGCTTGAGGAAAAGAGTTTTTGAAGACCAGGCCCTCAAAATTGCCACTAAGCTCATGGTCTACAGGGCTGTAGTAATACCTGCCCTCCTGTATGGCTCAGAGACATGGATCATATACAGTAGACACCTCAAGTTGCTGGAGAAATACCACCAATGATGTCTCCACAAGATGCTACAAATCCCCGGGAGGACAGTCGCACCAACATCAGCGTCCTCATTCAGGCTAACATCCCCAGCATTGAAACACTGACCACACGCGATCAGCTTCGCTGGGCAGGCCACGTAGTTCATATGTCAGACACGAGACTCCCAAAGCAAGTGCTCTACTCGGAGCTCCTTCACGGCAAACGAGCCAAAGGTGGGCAGCAGAAATGCTACAGGGACAGCCTCAAGGTCTCCCTGATAAAATGCGCCAACCCCACTGACACCTGGGAGTCCCTGGCCCAAGACTGCCCTAAGTGGAGGAAGTGCATCCGAGAGGGCGCTGAGCACCTCGAGTCTCAATGGCGAGAGCATGCAGAAATCAAGCGCAGGCAGTGGAAAGAGCGTGCGGCAAACCAGTCCCACCCACCCCTTCCCTCAAAGACTATCTGTCCCACTTGTGACAGAATCTGTGGCTCTTGTATTGGACTGTTCAGCCACCAAAGAACTCACTTCGGGAGCGGAATCAAGTCTTTCTCGATTCCGAGGGACTACCTCGGGTGGCGGTGTGAGCTGTGAGGAGGACACTAGGAGGCTGCAGGGTGACTTGGACAGGTTAGGTGAGTGGGCAAATACATGGCAGATGCAGTATAATGTGGATAAATGTGAGGTTATCCATTTTTGGGGCAAAAACATGAAGGCAGAATATTATCTGAATGGCGGCAGACTAGGAAAAGGGGAGGTGCTACGAGACCTGGGTGTCATGATTCATCAGTCACTGAAAGTGGGCACGCAGGTACAGCAGGCGGTGAAGAAGGCAAATGGTATGTTGGCCTTCATAGCTAGGGGATTTGAATATAGAAGCAGGGAGGTCTTAATGCAGCTGTACAGGACCTTAGTGAGGCCTCACCTGGAATATTGTGTTCAGTTTTGGTCTCCTCATCTGAGGAAGGACGTTCTTGCTATTGAGGGAGTGCAGCGAAGGTTCACCAGACTGATTCCAGGGATGGCTGGACTGTCATATGAGGAGAGACTGGATCAACTGGGCCTTTATTCAGAAGTTTAGAAGGATGAGAGGGGATCTCAGAAACATATAAGATTCTGACGGGACTGGACAGGATAGATGTGGGAAGAATGTTCCCGATGTTGGGGAAGTCCAGAACCAAGGGACATTGTCTTAGGATAAGGGGTAGGCCATTTAGGACTGAGATGAGGAGAAACTTCTTTACTCAGAGAGTTGTTAACCTGTGGAATTCCCTGCCGCAGAGAGTTGTTGATGCCAGTTCACTGGATATATTCAAGGGGGAGTTAGATATGGCCCTTATGGTTAAGGGGATCAAGGGGTATGGAGAGAAAGCAGGAAAGAAGTACTGAAGGAATGATCAGCCATGATCTTATTGAATGGCGGTGCAGGCTCAAAGGGCTGAATGGCCTACTCCTGCACCTATTTTCTATGTTTCTATGTTTCAATATGATGATCATGGAGTAATACCCACCCTCCTGTATGGCTCAGAGACGTGGGCCATGTACAGTAGACACCTCAAATCGCTGGAGAAATACCACCAACAATGTCTCCGCAAGATCCTGCAAATCCCCTGGGAAGACAGACGCACTATTGTTAGCATCCTCGATCAAGCCAACATCGCAAGCATCGAAGCACTGACCACACTCGACCAGCTCCGTTGGGCGGGCCACATTTTTCGCATGCCTGACACAAGACTCCCAAAGCAAGCGCTCTACTCGGAACTCCTACACGTCAAGCGAGCCCCAGGTGGGCAGAGAAAACATTTCAAGGACACCCTCAAAGCCCCCTTGATAAAAGGCAACATTCCCACCGACACCTGGGAGAGTCCCTGGCCAAAGACCACCCTGAGTGGAGGAAGGCGCTGAACACCCCGAGTCTCGTAATCGATAACATGCAGAAAACAAGCGCAGGCAGTGGTCGTCATCATCATCATCATCATCATCATAGGCAGTCCCTCGGATTCGAGGAAGACTTGCTTCCACTCCTGAAGTGAGTTCTTTGGTGGCTGAACAGTCCAATAAGAGAGCCACAGATTCTGTAACAGGTGGGACAGATAGTCGTTGAGGGAAGGGGTGGATGGGACTGGTTTGCCGCAAGCTTTTTCCGCTGCCCGTGCTTGATTTCTGCATGTTCTCGTCGTTGAGTCTCGAGGTGCTCAATGCACTCTCGGATGTACTTTCTCCAATTAGGGCAGTCTTGGGCCAGGGACTCCCAGGTGTCAGTGGGGATGTCGCATCTTATCAAGGAGGCTTTGAGGGTGTCCTTGTAATGTTTTTGCTGCTCACCTTCGGCTCGTTTGCCATGAAGGAGTTCCGAGTAGAGCACTTGCTTTGGGAGTCTCGTGTCTGGCATGCGACGATGTGGCCTGCCCAGCGGAGTTGATCGAGTGTGGTCAATGCTTCAATGCTGGGGATGTTGGCCTGGACGAGGACCCTGATGTTGATGCGTCTGTCCTCCCAGGGGATTTGCATGATCTTGCGGAGACATCGTTGGTGGTATTTCTCCAGCGGCTTGAGGTGTCTGCTGTACATGGTTCATGTCTCTGAGCCAGACAAGAGGGCAGGTATCACTACAGCCCTGTCGACCATGAGCTTGGTGGCAATTTTGAGGGCCTGGCCTTCAAAAACTCTTTTCCTCATGTGGCCGAAGGCTGCACTGGCACACTGGAGGATGCGCGAGACTTCTTCATCGCAGTCAAGGCCATCTAGGGTCCAAACACTCAAGACCCCACCCCACTGCTGGCCAAGAATGGGGAAACACTAATCAAGGACACCGAGGCAGTCAGGGCCTGCTGGAAGGAGCACTTCGAAGATCTCCCAGCCGAGACTCTGCCTTTGACTTGAGTGTTCTCGACTCCATCCCACAGCATGCTACACGCCACTACCTCAGTGAGACCCCAACACTGCACGAGGTAGAAAAAGCCATAAGACAGCTTAAAAACAACAAGGCTACGGGTGTGGACGGAATCCCTGCTGAAGCATTGAAGTATGGTGGAGAGGCACTGCTGACGCGAATACACGCAGGCAGTGGAAGGATCATGCGGCAAACCAGTGCCACCCACCCTTTCCTTCAATGACTATCTGTCCCACCTGTGACAGAGACAATAACTCCTGTATTGGACTGTTCAGTCACCTAAGAACTCACTGTTAGAGTGGAAGCAAGACTTCCTTGATTTCGAGGGACTGCCTATGATGATGATGATGATGATGATTTTCCAGCAAGATTTGGCCTAAAATCCACCCACCTCTGGCACACTGTGGCCACAGTAGGTAAGATATGAAGGTTGTCGTCTTCTTCTTCTTCATCTTAGGCAGGCCCCCTGAGTCGAGGATGACTTGCTTCCACACTTATATGAATTCTCAGGTGACTGAAGAGACCAATGCGGGTCCTATAGTCTCTGTCACAGGTGCGGCAGATGATGGTTGGATGGACGGGTGGGTGGGATGCTTGATTTGTCGTACACTCCTTCCACAGTTTGTACCAGGCTTCCGCTTGCTCCCGGCGAAGAGACTCAAAGTGTTCGGCATCTTCCCAGATGCTTCTCCTCCACTTTGAGTGGCCTTGGGCCAGGGGCTGCCAAGAGTCGGTGGGGTTGTTGCATTTTTTCACGGAGGCTTTGAGGGTGTCCTTGAAACGTTTTCTCTGCCTTCCTGGAGCTCGCCTGCCGTGACATAGCTCGGAGTAGAGCGCTTGCTTTGGGAGTCTCCTGTCGGGCAAGCGGACGATGTGGCCCGCCCAAAGGAGCTGATCGAGCGTGGTCAATGCCTCAATGCTGGGGATATTGGCCTGAGAGAGAACGCTGATGTTGATGTGCCTGTCCTGCCAATGAATTTGCAGGAATTTGCAAAGGCAGCGTTGGTGGTACTTCTCTCGAGTTTTGAGGTGCCTACTGTACATAATCTGAGGGGCCAATTTTCAGCAGCCCACTCCCGCCCTTCCGCCGACATTCCTCCTGCAGATCCGCCCAGTGCCACTTTGGAGGTGGTCTGGATCGGGCAGGAGTGGAGAGCCGCCGGGAACCACCCGCTGACGTCAGCGTACGGCCGAGTGGTGCAACTTAGCTCCCGTCCGCCGAGCTCCCAGATTCTTGTGGGTGGGAGTCAGTGGGACTCGGCGACAGAACCGGGGTGGACCGCTGGCCTGTCCCTGATGGTAAGTCTGAAGAATCTGAAAAAAGGTAAGTAAACATTTTTCAACAGTGACTTACCTGCATGGGGTCCCCTGAAGATCTTCAGATAGTTTTTGTATTTTTTATTTGTGATTTTTTTTTCAGGTCTCCGACTCTCTGTGGGCCCCACTCCATCCTTAGCGGCACTTGGGCGGCAAGCGCCTCTCCCTCCGAGAATGCCACCTCCCGCCCGCTGCTGTCCAGATTGATGCCGTACGTCTTCCATTTTCCTCCCAGTGATATTCGAGGGACCTTCTTCATGAATATCCCGCCCAAAGTACCGTCCAATACCTCGCCAGCCATCGGTGGCACTTTGAGCGGCACTTGCTGAAAATCGGCCCCCATGTTTCTGAAGCATATAGTGTTAAATATGGAAGAACGCCACAAGACTGAGTACTGTAAGCTGAAACTGATGTGATCTTAGTCTCTTTAATACAACTCCAGAGTGCCTAAGCAGCATGGCAGACAACCTTTTATACTCCATTGCACAAGGCGTGCAGGTGATCCTTGGGCCTCCAACAGTTGCGCCCTCTGGTGGCAAGTCTTACACAGTTGCAATGTTTACATACATAACATCACTCCCCCCCAAAGTCTTTGATACAAATTATTTACGATCCGCAGCCCTATGCTCCCTGGTTGATCGTCTGAGTTCAAACTCTGGCATGGGTGAGTTTGTTGGACCATTGCCGCACTGCGGCACGGCTGGACTGACAGGACTGTTGGGAATGGTGGGTTCATTCTCTTGATTGACAGTGAGATCGATTGCTGGTTGGGTGTGTGTTGGTGGATCGATGATGGTGATGTCCTCTTCAGGTTGTTTCTGATTGTCGGTGAACCGCAGTTTGATCTGATCCAAATGCTTTCTGCATGTTTGTCCATTCAATAGTTTGACTATAAACACTCTATTCCCCTCCTTGGTCAAGTCAGTACCAGTGACCCATTTAGGACCATGACCGTAATTGAGGACAAACACAGGGTCATTAACATCAATGTCAAGCGATACAGCCGAGCGATCGTGGTACATGTTTTGCCGGTGACGCCGGGTTTCCACATGACCATTTAGATCTGGGTGGACTGGGGAGAGCCTGGTTTTGAGTGCTCTCTTCATTAACAATTCTGCAGGGGGAACCTCAGTAGCGAGTGGGGTCATGTCCGGTAACTGAACAAGACCCGAGAAAAGCGGGTCTACAAGGAGCCTTCCGTCATGCGTTTCAAGCTCTGCTTGATAGTTTGGACTGCCCGTTCCACTTGACTGTTGGATGTGGGTTTAAACGGGGCAGACCTGACATGCTTGATGTCATTGCGGGTCATAAACTCATTGAATTCCAAGCTGGTGAAAAACGGTCCATTGTCACTGACAAGGATGTCGGGCAAGCTATGGGTGGCGAACATAGCCCGGAGGCTTTCAATGGTGGCAGTAGATGTGCTGGATGACATGATTACACATTCAATCCATTTAGAGTGAGCGGCTACTACAACTAAAAACATCTTTCCGAGAAAGGGGCCAGCAAAATCTATGTAGATCCTGGACCGCGGTTTGGAGGGCCATGACCACAGACTCAATGGAGCCTCCCTTGGTGCATTGCTCAATTGTGAGCACATGTTGCATGATTCTAAGTCCGAGTCAATGCTGGGCCACCAAACAAGCGACCTGGCAATTGCCTTCATCATGACTATGCCTGGGTGGGTGTTGTGTAGGTCGCGTATAAACATTTTCCTGCTTTTTTTTTGGCAAAACCACCCCATAAGAGACAATCCGACTGGATGGATATTTCATCTTTGAGTCGATGAAACTGTTGTGTATGGAGAAAGAGTCAGACTGAACACTGTGAACTCAAGGTAAAGTGTGACCTTAATCTTTTATTGCAGGTCTCCAGAGTGCCTCTCCAACCTGTGAAACCTTCTTAAATACCTGTGCTCCCAAGGGATTATGGGATCCCTTGGGACTCCAGGGGATGAGTCCTCTGGTGGATGTACAGAGTAAATACAAGTCTACATATATAACAACACTTCCCCCGCACCCCCCCACCCCCAAAAGTCAATAGTGACTATTTACAATGTGAGTCGATCTGGGACCCTTCTTGCCCTGGTTGATCGTCTCGGTGTGAAAGCTGGTGTTGTTGAATCATTTGTTGGGCCCTCACTGGGCTGCTGTGCAGCTGGCCTTGCTGGGCTGCTGTGGATGATGAGCGTCGAGAGAGGTGGGAGTCAGCGAGAGGCAGCGGCCTATAAAGGCTCAGCAGTCGGGCAGTCCGGGGAGCATCGAGAGAGGTGGGAGTCGGTGAGAGGCAGCGGCCTATAAAGGCTCAGCAGTCGGGCAGTCCGGGGAGAGAGAGGCGGGAGTCGGCGAGAGGCAGCGGCCTATAAAGGCTCAGCAGTCGGGCAGTCCGGGGAGAGAGAGGCGGGAGTCGGCGAGAGGCAGCGGCCTATAAAGGCTCAGCAGTCGGGCAGTCCGGGGAGCGTCGAGAGAGGCTGGAGTCAGTGAGAGGCAGCGGCCTATAAAGGCCCAGCAGTCGGGCAGTCCGGGGAGCGTCGAGAGAAGCGGGAGTCGGTGAGAGGCAGCGGCCTATAAAGGCCAAGCAGTCGGGCAGTCTGGGGAGAGAGGCGGGAGTCGGTGAGCGGCCTATAAAGGCTCAGCAGTCGAGCAGTCCGGGGAGAGAGGAGGGGCGGGAGTCGGTGAGCGGCCTATAAAGGCTCAGTAATCGGGCAGTCCGGGGAGAGAGGCGGGAGTCGGTGAGCGGCCTATAAAGGCTCAGCAGTCGGGCAGTCCGGGGAGAGAGGCGGGAGTCGGTGAGCGGCCTATAAAGGCTCAGCAGTCGAGCAGTCCGGGGAGAGAGGAGGGGCGGGAGTCGGTGAGCGGCCTATAAAGGCTCAGCAGTCGAGCAGTCCAGGGAGAGAGGAGGGGCGGGAGTCGGTGAGCGGCCTATAAAGGCTCAGTAATCGGGCAGTCCGGGGAGCGTCGAGAGAGGCTGGAGTCAGTGAGAGGCAGCGGCCTATAAAGGCCCAGCAGTCGGGCAGTCCGGGGAGCATCGAGAGAGGTGGGAGTCGGTGAGAGGCAGCGGCCTATAAAGGCCCAGCAGTCGGGCAGTCCGGGGAGAGAGGCGGGAGTCGGTGAGCGGCCTATAAAGGCTCAGCAGTCGGGCAGTCCGGGGAGAGAGGCGGGAGTCGGTGAGCGGCCTATAAAGGCTCAGTAATCGGGCAGTCCGGGGAGAGAGGAGGGGCTTGTACAGCTCCAGCTGGGAGAGAAGGCAAAAAAGAAGTAGAAAGAAATCAAAAGGTGACGTCACAGCCAAGGGGGTAAGTGATTGGCTGGTGATTGGTGAGTAGCTTTTCTTTTTCTTTCTTTTTTATATCAGTCAGTAACTTTTAACATTGTTGTTGCCAATTTAAGTGCATCTAAGGGTGAAGGCATGGCAGGGGAGCTCGGTCACGCGATATGCACCTGCTGTACCATGTGGGAATTCAGGGACACTTCCGGTGTCCCTGACGACTACATCTGCAGGAAGTGTATCCGCCTCCAGCTCCTGCCGGACAGCGTTGCGGAATTGGAGCTGAGGGTGGATTCACTCTGGAGCATCCACGATGCTGAGAATGATGTGAGTAGCACGTGTAGCGAGTTGGTCTTACCGCAGGAAAAGGGTCCACACCCAGATAGGGAATGGAAGACCAGCAGGAAGAGTAGTGCAAGGAAGGTAGTGCAAGGGTCCCCTGTGGCCATCCCCCTGCAAAACATATACAATGCTTTGAGTACTGTTGAGGGGGATGACTCATCAGGGGAGGGCAGCAGCAGCCAAGTTCATGGCACCGTGGCTGGCTCTGTTGCACAGGAGGGCAGGAAAAAGAGTGGGAGAGCGATAGTGATAGGGGATTCAATTGTAAGGGGAATAGATAGGCGTTTCTGCAGCCGCAACCGAGACTCCAAGATGGTATGTTGCCTCCCTGGTGCAAGGGTCAAGGATGTCTCGGAGCAGGTGCAGGACATTCTAAAAAGGGAGGGAGAACAGCCAGTTGTCGTGGTGCACATTGGTACCAACGACATAGGTAAAAAAAGGGATGAGGTCCGATGAAACGAATTTAAGGAGCTAGGAGCTAAATTAAAAAGTAGGACCTCAAAAGTAGTAATCTCGGGATTGTTACCAGTGCCATGTGCTAGTTAGGAATCGCAGGATAGCACAGATGAATACGAGGCTTAAGCAGTGGTGTAGCAGGGAGGGATTCAAATTCCTCAGGCATTGGAACCGGTTCTGGGGGAGGTGGGACCAGTACAAACCGGACGGTCTGCACCTGGGCAGGACCGGAACCAATGTCCTAGGAGGAGTGTTTGCTAGTGCTGTTGGGGAAGAGTTAAACTAATATGGCAGGGGGATGGGAACCAATGCATGGAGACAGAGGGAAACAAAAAGGAGACAAAAGCAAAAGATAGAAAGGAGATGAGGAAAAGTGGAGGACAGAGAAACCCAAGGCAAAGAACAAAAAGGACCACTGTACAGCAAAATTCTAAAAGGACAAAGGGTGTTAAAAAAACAAGCCTGAAGGCTTTGTGTCTTAATGCAAGGAGTATCCATAATAAGGTGGATGAATTAACTGTGCAAATAGATGTTAACAAATATGATGTGATTGGGATTACAGAGATGTGGCTCCAGGATGATCAGGACTGGGAACTCAACATCCAGGGGTATTCAACATTCAGGAAGGATAGAATGAAAGGAAAAGGAGGTGGGGTAGCATTGCTGGTTAAGGAGGAGATTAATGCAATAGTTAGGAAGGACATTAACTTGGATGATGTGGAATCTATATGGGTAGAACTGCAGAACACTAAAGGGCAAAAAACGTTAGTGGGAGTTGTGTACAGACCTCCAAAGAGTAGTAGTGATGTTGGGGAGGGCATCAAACAGGAAATTAGGGGTGCATGCAATAAAGATGCAGCAGTTATAATGGGTGACTTTAATTTGCACATAGATTGGGCTAACCAAACTGGAAGCAATACGGTGGAGGAGGATTTTCTGGAGTGCATAAGGGATGGTTTTCTAGACCAATATGTCGAGGAACCAACTAGGGGGAGGCCATCTTAGACTGGGTGTTGTGTAATGAGAGAGGATTAATTAGCAATCTCATTGTGCGAGGCCCCTTGGGGAAGAGTGACCATAATATGGTGGAATTCTGCATTAGGATGGAGAATGAAACAGTTAATTCAGAGACCATGGTCCAGAACTTAAAGAAGGGTAACTTTGAAGGTATGAGGCATGAATTGGCTAGGATAGATTGGCGAATGATACTTAAGGGGTTGACAGTGGATGGGCAATGGCAGACATTTAGAGACCGCATGGATGCTCTACAACAATTGTACATTCCTGTCTGGTGTAAAAATAAAAAAGGGAAGTTGGCTCAACCGTGGCTATCAAGGGAAATCAGGGATAGTATTAAAGCCAAGGAAGTGGCATACAAATTGGCCAGAAATAGCAGCGAACCCTGGGACTGGGAGAAATTTAGAACTCAGCAGAGGAGGACAAAGGGTTTGGTTAGGGCAGGGAAAATGGAGTACGAGAAGAAGCTTGCAGGGAACATTAAGACGGATTGCAAAAGTTTATATAGATATGTAAAGAGAAAAAGGTTAGTAAAGACAAACATAGGTCCCCTGCAGTCAGAATCAGGGGAAGTCATAACGGGGAACAAAGAAATGGCAGACCAATTGAACAAGTACTTGGCATCGACCATGAGGTCATTCTTCGCAAGCCGAATCTTCGTCTGCCGAATCATTAGACCTGAGCAAGGCCATCATGATAGCCAAGTGATTCATATCCACGAGCGATAATACCAGATAGATCTCTTCCCAGCATCGAAGCTCACCCGCAAGTATTGTGCATAAAATAACATTGCTAGCAGGCAGAACTGCATATGGTGGGGCTTACATATCTGCAGCTGCAAGACCAAGGATGACTCAGAGTCCACCATCGGGCGTGAATGCAAATCCATTAACACCATGTTGGTGCATAGAAACATAGAAACAGAGAAAAGAGGTGCAGGAGTAGGCCATTCAGCCCTACGAGCCTACACCACCATTCAATAAAATCATGGCTGATCATTCACCTCAGTACCCCTTTCCTGCTTTCTCTCCATACCCCTTGATCCCTTTAGCCGTAAGGGCCATATCTAACTCCCTCTTGAATATATCCAATGAACTGACATCAACAACTCTCTGTGGTAGAGAATTCCACAGGTTAACAACTCTCTGAGTGAAGAAGTTTCTCCTCGTCTCAGTCCTAAATGGCTTACCCCTTATCCTTAGACTATGTCCCCTGGTTCTGGACTTCCCCAACATCAGGAACATTCTTCCTGCATCTAACCTGTCCAATCCCTTTAGAATTTTATATGTTTCTATGAGATCCCCTCTCATCCTTCGAAACTCCAGTGAATACAGGCCCAGTCGATCCAGTCTCTCGTCATATGTCAGTCCTACCGTTCCTGGAATCAGTCTGGTGAACCTTCGCTGCACTCCCTCAATAGCAAGAATGTCCTTCCTCAGATTAGGAGACCAAAACAGAACACAATATTCAAGGTGAGACCTCACCAAGGCTCTGTACAACTGCAGTAAGACCTCCCTGCTCCTCTACTCAAATCCTCTAGCTATGAAGGCTAACATGCCATTTGCCTTCTTCACTGCCTGCTGTACCTGCATGCCAACCTTCAATGACTGATGCACCATGACACCCAGGTCTCGTTGCAGCTCCCCTTTTCCTAATCTGCCGCCATTCAGATAATATTCTGCCTTCCTGTTTTTGCCCCTAAAGTGGATAACCTCATATTTATCTACATTATACTGCATCTGCCATGCGTTTGCCAATTCACCTAACCTGTCCAACTCCCCCTGCAGCCTCTTAGTGTCCTCCTCACAGCTCACACTGCCACCCAGCTTAGTTTCATCTGCAAACTTGGAGATATTACACTTAATTCCATCATCTAAATCATTAATGTATATTGTAAAGAGCTGGGGTCCCAGCATTGAAACCTGCAACACCCCACTAGTCACTGCCATTCTGCCATTCTGAAAAGGACCCGTTTATCCCGACTCTCTGCTTCCTGTCTGGCAACCAGTTCTCTATCCACGTCAGTACATCAGCCCCAGTACTATGTGCTTTGATTTTGTACACCAATCTCTTGTGTGGGACCTTGTCAAAAGCCTTTTGAAAGTCCAAATACACCACATCCACTGGTTCCCCTTGTCCACTCTCCGAGTTACATCCTCAAAATATTCTAGAAGATTTGTCAAGCATGATTTATTTCGACTCAGGGGATCAAGGGGTATGGCAATAAAGCAGAATGGGGTACTGAAGTTGCATGTTCAGCCCTGCCATATTAGTTTAACCCCTCCCCAACAGCACTAGCAAACACTCCCCCGAGGACATTGGTTCTGATCTTGCCCAGGTGCAGACTGTCCGGTTTGTACTGGTCCCACCCCCCCTCAGAACCGGTTCCAATGTCCCAGGAATTTGAATCCCTCCCTTCTGCACCACTCCTCAAGCCACGTATTCATCTGAGCTATCCGGTGATTCCTACTCTGACTAGCACGTGGCACTGGTAGCAATCCTGAGATTACTACTTTTGAGGTCCTACCACCTTCTGCTGAGCAGCTTTGGTCTTTCACCTGCAACAATCCACAGAGGTAACTTGTGAACCATGCCATCATGAAGTACCTTTACATTCGCACTACCAATGACTGGGATGATTTCATTGGTGTAGGTGCACAGCTTTGCCTGTACTGGGGCCAAATCTGGTCGTTCAGCCAGATTTTCCCATAGCCTCTCAAAGGCTCCTTGATTCATGACTGACTGGCTCGCCCGTGTCCACTTCCATGAAGACTGGACTTCCCTCTATCTCGACTTCCATTTTCAGCAGGGAACACTCGGTGGTGCCGGTAAACATGCTGTGTACCTCCCCGTGGGATTGGGCTGCCTCTCTGTCTATCAATTCATAATCCACGCTGGATTCATGGCCATCTATGGACTCTTCATCGACACAGTGAGTCCTATTTCTCTTACACATTCACTGGAGGTGGCCCTTTGTGCTTCAGCCTTTGCATACATAGTCTTTAACACGGCACTGGTGAGCCCTGTGATTCCATCTGCAACGCCAGCATGGTGCTACTCGATTAGCCCCCCTCGGCAGTCTCTGAGTGGCCTTGGTTAAGGGACTTGGGGGGGCCTGTTCTCTCTTCCCTGAGAGGGTTCGCGCTCTACAGTCCAGCCCCTAAACGGCGCCACTCTGTGCACAGTACCTGCCAGGTTTGAGTCCTGAGGGTGAGACATCTGCCTAGAGCTGCAGATCGAGGTCATGAATGACTGGTTTACAAAGATGGCCTTCTGCAGTGTGACTGTGGTATCTGCCGACAGTAGCTTGTGAAGAAGGCCCTCGTGGCCAATTCCAATGACAAAAATGTCCCGCAGCGCTTCGTTGAGGTGGGTGCCAAACTCGCACGGTGCCGCCAGCCTCCTGAGGTCTGCGACATACTTTGCGATTTCCTAGCCTTCGGGCCGTCAGTGGGTATAGAACCGGTGTCTGGCTGTGAGGATGCTCTCCTTGTGATTGGATTGCTCCTGAATCAGAATTCCAAGCTCCTTTTACCACTTGGCCATTTTCTTCGCTGGTGCCAGCAAGTCCCTGATGAGGCCATAAACGTTGAGCCCACAACTGGTTAGCAGGATAGCGCGGCGCTTACCAGCCTGTATGGCCGGGTCGTCTCCTGCCAGGTCGTTTGCTGTAAAGAAATGCTCTAGCCGCTCCACAAAGGTGTCCTAATCATCACCATCGGTGAACTGCTGCAACGCACCAAGGGTAGTCATTTCCGCATGAAAGTTCGTAATCTCATTGCCAGTTGTTGTGTCCTTAGATGCTCTAATAATGACTCCATGAGGCAATGTGGTGTACTTGAACTGTAGTGACCTTAGTCTTTTATTAGTTAACTCCAGAGTGAGGATCACACCTGGTGGTCTGCTTTTTATACTCGGCCAGGCACACCTGTACAGGTAACCTACCAGTCTCCCACTGCTGTGCCCTCTGGTGGCACACCTTGTGATAGTACCAACAACAGCCATGTAGGATACATGACAACATAACATATAGGAGGGTGGATATCACTACTGCTCTGTAGACCATGAGCTTGGTGCCGGGTTTGAGATCCTGGTCTTCTAACACTCTTTTCCTCAGACGGCCGAAGGCGGCACTAGCACACTGAAGGCAGTGTTGGACTTCGTCATCGATGTCTGCCCTTACTGATAGTAGGTATGGATAAGGTTGTACTGCAGGAACATCAGGAGAATTTTCCTGTTCTTCAAGTAATTCCATCGGATCTTGTATATCCACCTGAACAGGGAGCTGGGATTTAACATTGGTGTGTGGCCTCAAATCCATGATCTCCTGATTCAGAGTTGGGAGTGTTACCACTGAGCCAAACTGCTACTTAGCTAAAGCACTGCTGGGTCCTGGCCTGTCAGTGGTGGGGGACCAATTTTAGGCATTGAATTAAGGGTCTCACATAAGAACTGTACCACTTAACATTAAAAACATTTAACAATAAGGCGCTGCCTGAAGTGTAGTATTTCCTACCCTACAATGGCACCATGCGAAACATGCAGAGTAACAACCATGATCACTTTTGGGCACATATGAAACAAGCCCAGGAATGTCCAATACGTTCACGTAAATCTTATGGTTGACTGTTGCCAAAGTGACAAAATAGAAATCTTGCAAAGGACAAAAACACTCCCAATTTTTTGCAGATCTCAAGGGGTTTGACCCAGGTGCAGTTTTTACCTTAAGTAAATTGCTGGATTATAAATAAATACCTCAATTGTGTGAATTCGGGCAATGCAGTCAGATGGCCAGCTCTGATGGAGTCTGATAATGTTCCCTTGCATTGCTAAATTAAAACCCAGATTGACTGACTGAAATTGTATCCAGTTTGAGTTAAACAAGTGTTACAGATATACATTGATTTGCCAGGTGTTCACGCAAAGGGTAAACCCATTCAATTCAAATATAAACATTTTGTTCAAATATGTGTTGATTGACAATTAAAAAAATATGAATTTAACAGACATTTATTGAAGTCTGCTTCTGGTTACTTTATTTGAAGAAATTTATCAACCTGTCTTGTTCAAATTGACAACTCTCTGTTAGATTCCATAGACAGTGAGAACAGAAAAGCATCATGATGTAAGATTATTACAAAAGCTAAATACTGCAGATGCAGGTAGCCTGAAATAAAAACAGAAAATGCTGGAAATACTCAGCAGGTCAGGCATCATCTGCGGAGAGAGAAACAGAGTTAACATTTCAGGTCCATGATCTTTCATCAGAACTGGAAACAGTTAGAAATCTAAGAATATTAGTTTGGCACAACTGTGGTGAGCAACTTATTATTTTCTACGACATGAGAAGCTGCCTAAGCTGAATTGCCACTGTATAAATGCATGTTGTGCTACTCCTATTATTCGCTTGTTCTGTTATCATTTAATATGTTTGCTTGGCAGTTAAATACTCGTCAAAATCTAGTGCAACATTATTTTACCATCTTTCGAAGACAAGAAATATCATGTGAGGACATGTAATAGCACCAACTGCTATAACAAACTGAAGAGGGTTCTCTGCTTGATCTCTGAGTACACTATGAATTTACCTACAGATCTGGGGGCTAAAATTGATGGCCTTACCGCCCACTGCCACCGACTGCCACCCACTGCCGCGACATTCCTCTGGTCGAACCGCCCTGTGCCACTTTCGTCGTAGCCTGGAGCGGGCAGGAGGGGAGCGCTGCCGTGAAGCGCCCGCCGATGTCAGCGGACGGCCGATGCGTGTAAATACACTCCCGCCCGCCGAGATGCCAGATTGGTGCGGACGGGAGTCGGCTGGAGTCGGCAGCAGGACAGCGGTGGACTGCTGAGTGCAGGCAGCTCTGCCCTCGACGGTAAGTGTGAAGATGCGGTAAAAAAGGTTAGTGAAGTTTATTTAAATTATTTCTTTACAGGGTACTTACCTGGATGGGATCCCCTGAAGGTCATCAGATATTTTATATCTTTGTTTTTGATGCTTTTTAATTTTAGTTCTTCGACCCTCCCTGGGCCCGACTCCATCCTCGGCGGCACTTGGGCGGCAAGTGCCTCTGCCGCCAAGAATGAGACCTCCCGCCCACTGCTGCCCAGACTGGTGGCATACGTCATAGATTTTCCGCCCTCCGAACTTCAAGGGACCTGGGTGATGAAAATCCCACCCAAAGAACCGTCAGGGACCTTGGCGGCCATCGGTGGTCCTTTGGGCGGCACTTGGTCGGGCGGAGGCCCCCTGGTCAATTTAAACACTCTCTGGGACACAGAGAGCTGGGACCCAATTAGAAGACTAATCTGACACATAGCATGTGAAAAACTATTTGGAAAAAAAATAATAAATAAATCCTCAAAATATAACAGAGATCTGATCCAAGCCCATTGCTGGAGCAGCAGCGGTCTGACCCAGACTCAATACAGGAATAGACGGGGCTTAGTTCAAATCCTAGCACATTGCTTAAAGGAACTATAAAAATGCAAGTTTTTGTTGTTGTTGTCATTGTCAGTGGTACCATCATCTGACCCGTAATCGTAATACCAGGAATATGGCGAAGAACTCAATACTTAAACAGCACAGATTTGAACCAAATCCACTACTAGAACAACAGGGAAATGATACATATCCACTACCATAATACCAGGGATCTGTCATAAGAAAATAAGAACATATGTATTAGGAGCAGGAGTAGGCCATTCGGCCCCTCGCTCCTGCCCTGCCATTCACTGAGATCATGGCTGATCTTCTACCTCAACTCCACTTTCTTGCACTCTCCACATATCTCTTGATTCCCTTAATAACCAAAAATCTATTGTTTCCTGTCTTTAATATACTCAACAACTGAGCCTCCATAGCCCTCTGGGGTAGAGAATTGCAAAGATTCACCACCCTCTGAGTGAAGAAGTTTCTCCTCATCTCAGTCCTAAATGGCCGACCCCTTATTCTGAGACTGTGATCCCTGGTTCATGACTCCCCAGTCAGAGAAAACATCTTCCCTGCATCTACCCTGTCAAGCCCTGTAAGAATTTAGTATGTTTCAGTGAGATCACCTTTCATTCTTCCAAACTCTGCAGAATATAAACCTAGTCTACTCAATTTATCATCCTAGAACAATCCACCCATCCCAGGAATCAGTGTAGTGAACCTTTGTTGCACTCCCTCTATGGCAAGACCAAAACTGTACACAATACTCCAGGTGTGGTCTCACCAGGGCCCTATATAATTGCAGTAAGACGTCTTTACTCTTATACTCAAATCCTCTTGTAATAAAGGCATACTCATTATATTAATACCAGGGATCTGATACATGCCCACTACCATAATCCCAGGGATCTGAAACTTACCCACTGTGGCAAACCCTTTCAGACAGCTCCTCATCAGTTATAAATGCCATTTAATTCAATTTGAGACAGCATCTATTAAAATAATGGGCTTCTTGAAAATGGAAATGGATTCAGTGCTGCTTTGCAGTTACAGGATTTTAAAATAATAAAATGTGTTGGTGTTTTTTTATAATGGGTTGATTGATTATGCCTGTCCTGGGCAACTGCAAGCAAGTCTACCTTTACATCAGGTACATAGATAAGAGAGCTGATTGAGGAGAGGAAGTATCCGAGTGTTAACGGTAACCCTTGAACTTTTTCTTCTGAATCAGCTCTCAATCTGTAAGCACTGATGTAAACTTAGGCTTCCTGGTGTCTGACCCGGACAGTCACGATCAATTGATTGAATAAATAAAACATGATTACATTTGTATTAGGTTACAATTTCTTCTCTACAAAACTAGAAATATGTTTTGCAGGCTGGGAGATTTATTCAAGGTCTCATCACTCTAATCTGTACTTCTGAATTTAACATGGAATAGATTTGTGAAGCTTTAACCAATGCTCAGCAACATGTGTAAATAGCTTGGGCAGGGACGGGAGGTGGGGGGAGGTCAGGGAGAATGTTAATCTTCAGAGAAATCAGTCTAATCTCTGTCCACATATGTAAACATACTGCAGCTTCAGGCTCGAGGCTCTTTAAATCCCTCAGGAGGGTACAATGTCCCAGTGCTTATGCTAACACGAGGTTTTGAGTTCAAACCACAACATAGCAAGTTGGGAAACTGAACTTAAATATATCTAGTCATTTGTGGCTTGGCTTCAGAAAAACTGAGTTGTTTCAGGGAAAGGAATCTGCTGCTCCTGCTTGGTAAGGATTACATGTGACTCCAATCCCACATCCACAAGACTGAATCTTAATGCCCTCAGAACACCACGCACGGGCAATAAATATAGCCTTGTCAGTTTCATTCACGTCCCAAGATCAAATACAAATATTGTTGAACCAAATTGGTCTTTACCTGTGAAATGTTTTCTCTTCATTACTAAATGTTGTTTCCTCCTCTTCTTTTATGTTCCCTTCCTACTCCTTGTATGTGACATGGAGCAAGGATGTGGTCCTGCGGAATGTGATGGTTGATATAGGGACATTCCCTGGATAAGTTCCTGATTGGGTGTCTCTTTTATGAATCACCCGGTTTCTTTGTAGAGTAATCTGGCTATTCTTTGTAGGGAGGGGAAGAAATACAATGCAAAAGAACTTAAAAGCATTGATGGTGCTAATTTCTGCAAATTTCAGGAAAAACTCTTGCAGAAGGTGTGTGGAAGGTTTCAAAGATACTTCCTGTTGGCAAATTTCCTGGCACATGTGACATATGCAATTAAAATCTGTCCCTGATCCAGTACAGCAAACACTACACTGTACAACCCAAAACGAAAAACACAACACAACACATCACAACCCAACACAACACATCACAACCCAACACAATCCAATACAACACAACCCAACCCAACCCAACTCAACACAACACAACTCAACCTAACCCAACA
Source organism: Pristiophorus japonicus (assembly GCF_044704955.1). Lineage (NCBI taxonomy): Eukaryota > Metazoa > Chordata > Chondrichthyes > Pristiophoridae > Pristiophorus > Pristiophorus japonicus. The sequence goes on from NC_091978.1 coordinate 41,542,847, forward strand.
CAACACAACACAACACAACACAACACAACACAACACAACACAACACATTACAACACATTATAACACATCACAAACCAACACAACACAACCCGACACAACCCAACACAACACATTACAACACATCACAAACCAACACAACACAGCCCAACCCAACACAACCCAACACAACACATTACAACACATCACAAACCAACACAACACAGCCCAACCCAACACAACACAACACAACCCAACACAACACAACACAAAACAACACAACAACATAGAAAATAGGTGCAGGAGTAGGCCATTCAGCCCTTTGAGCCTGCACCATCATTCAATAAGATCATGGCTGATCATTCACCTCAGTACCCCTTTCCTGCTTTCTCTCCATATCCCTTGATCCCTTTAGCCGGAAGGGCCATATCTAACTCTCTCTTGAATATATCCAATGAACTGGCATCAACAACTCTCTGCGGTAGGGAATTCCACAGGTTAACAACTCTCTGAGTGAAGATGTTTCTCCTCATCTCGGTCCTAAATGGCTTACCCCTTATCTTTAGACTGTGTACCCTGGTCCTGGACTTCCCCAACATCGGGAACATTCTTCCTGTATCTAACCAGTCCAGTCTTGTCAGAATTTTATATGCTTCTATGAGATCCCCTCTCATCCGTCTAAACTCCAGTGAATAAAGGCCCAGTCGATCCAGTCTCTCCTCTTATGTCAGTCCAGCCATCCCGGGAATCAGTCTGGTGAACCTTTGCTGCACTCCCTCAATAGCAAGAATGTCCTTCCTCAGATTAGGAGACCAAAACTGAACATAATATTCCAGGTGAGGCCTCACGAAGGCCCTGTACACCTGCAGTAAGACCTCCTTGCTACTATACTCAAAACCCCTAGCTATGAAGGCCAACATACTAGTTGCCTTCTTCACCGCCTGCTGTACCTGCATGCCAGCTTTCAATGACTGATGTACTATAACACCCAGGTCTCGTTGCACCTCCCCTTTTCCTAATCTGCCACCATTCAGATAATATTCTGCCTTTGTGTTTTTGCCCCCAAAGTGCATAACCTCACATTTATCCACATTATACTGCACCTGCCATGCATTTGCCCACTCACCTAACCTGTCCAAGTTACCCTGCAGCCTTTAGCGTCCTCCTCACAGCTCACACCGCCACCCAGTTTAGTGTCATCTGCAAACTTGGAGATATTACACTCAATTCCTTCATCCAAATCATTAATGTATATTGTAAATAGCTGGGGTCCCAGCACTGAACCCTGCGGCACCCCATTAGTCACTGACTGCCATTCTGAAAAGGATCCGTTTATCCCGATTCTCTGCTTCCTGTCTGCCAACCAGTTCTCTATCCACGTCAGTACATTACCCCCAATACCATGTGCTTTGATTTTGCACACCAATCTCTTGTGTGGGACATTGTCAAAGCCTTTTGAAAGTCCAAATACACCACATCCACTGGTTCTCTCTTGTCCACTCTACTAGTTACATCCTCAAAAAATTCCAGAAGATTTGTCAAGCATGATTTCCCTTTCATAAATCTATGTTGACTTGGACCGATCCTGTCACTGCTTTCCAAATGCGCTGTTATTTCATCTTTAATAATTGATTCCAACATTTTCCCCACTACTGATGTCAGGCTAACCGATCTATAATTACCCATTTTCTCTCTCCCTCCTTTATTAAAAAGTGATGTTACATTAGCTACCCTCTAGTCCATAGGAACTGATCCAGAGTCGAAAGACTGTTGGAAAATGATCACCAATGCATCCACTATTTCTAGGGCCACTTCCTTAAGTACTCTGGGATGCAGACTATCAGGCCCCGGGGATTTATCAGCCTTCTGGTATTTTTTGAGGATGTTTCCAGTAAAGTGGACAAAGGAGAACCAGTTGATGTGGTATATTTGGACTTTCAGAAGGCTTTCGACAAGGTGCCACACAAGAGATTAATGTGCAAAGTTAAAGCACATGGGATTGGGGGTAGTGTGCTGACGTGGATTGAGAACTGGTTGTCAGACAGGAAGCAAAGAGTAGGAGTAAATGGGTACTTTTCAGAATGGCAGGCAGTGACTAGTGGGGTGCCGCAAGGCTCTGTGCTGGGACCCCAGTTGTTTACATTGTACATTAATGATTTAGACGAAGGGATTAAATGCAGTATCTCCAAATTTGCGGATGACACTAAGTTGGGTGGCAGTGTGAGCTGCGAGGAGGATGCTATTAGGCTGCAGAGTGACTTGGATAGGTTAGGTGAGTGGGCAAATGCATGGCAGATGAAGTATAATGTGGATAAATGTGAGGTTATCCACTTTGGTGGTAAAAACAGAGAGACAGACTATTATCTGAATGGTGACAGATTAGGAAAAGGGAAGGTGCAACGAGACCTGGGTGTCATGGTACATCAGTCATTGAAGGTTAGCATGCAGGTACAGCAGGCGGTTAAGAAAGCAAATGGCATGTTGGCCTTCATAGCGAGGGGATTTGAATACAGGGGCAGGGAGGTGTTGCTACAGTTGTACAGGGCCTTGGTGAGGCCACACCTGGAGTATTGTGTACAGTTTTGGTCTCCTAACTTGAGGAAGGACATTCTTGCTATTGAGGGAGTGCAGCGAAGGTTCACCAGACTGATTCCCGGGATGGCGGGACTGACCTATCAAGAAAGACTGGATCAACTGGGCTTGTATTCACTGGAGTTCAGAAGAATGAGAGGGGACCTCATAGAAACGTTTAAAATTCTGACGGGTTTAGACAGGTTAGATGCAGGAAGAATGTTCCCAATGTTGGGGAAGTCCAGAACCAGGGGTCACAGTCTGAGGATAAGGGGTAAGCCATTTAGGACAGAGATGAGGAGAAACTTCTTCACCCAGAGAGTGGTGAACCTGTGGAATTCTCTACCACAGAAAGTAGTTGAGGCCAATTCACTAAATATATTCAAAAGGGAGTTAGATGAAGTCCTTACTACTCGGGGGATCAAGGGTTATGGCGAGAAAGCAGGAAGGGGGTACTGAAGTTTCATGTTCAGCCATGAACTCATTGAATGGCGGTGCAGGCTAGAAGGGCTGAATGGCCTGCTCCTGCACCTATTTTCTATGTTTCTATGTTTCTATGTTTCAATCCCATCAATTTCCCTAACACAATTTCCTGAGTAATAAGGATTTCCTTCAGTTCCTCCTTCTCACTAGCCCCTCGGTCCCCTAGTACTTTCAGAAGTTTATTTGTGTCTTCCTTCGTGAAGACAGAACCAAAGTATTTGTTCAACTGGTCTGCCATTTCTTTGTTTCCCATTATAAATTCAACTGACTCTGACGGCAAAGGACCTACATTTGTCTTCACTAATCTTTTTCTCCTCACATATCTAAAGAAGCTTTTGCAGTCAGTTTTTATGTTCCTGGCAAGCTTCCTCTCATACTCCATTTTCCCCCTACTAATTAAACTTTTTGTCCTCCTCTGCTGAATTCTAAATTTCTCCCAGTCCTCAGGTTTGTTGCACAACTCAACACAACAGAAAACAACAAACACAACACAAAACAACACAACACAAAATAACAGAAAAAAACAAAACACAACCTAACACAACACAACACACCACATGCAGCCCGACACAGCACAACACAATATAACACAACACAGTTGCGGGTAAGAAAGTTTGTTCTCAAACCAGGGTCCTAAGTTTAAATAAAGGAGACTATAAAGGTACGAGGGCAGAGTTGGCTAAATTGGACTGGAAAAATAGATTAATGTATGGGACGGTTGATGAGCAGTGGCAGACACTTAAACAGATATTTCATAACTCGCAACAAAAATATATCCCAATGAGAAGGAAAGACTGTAGGAGAAGGGATAACCATCCATGGATAACTAATGAAATAAGGGAGGGTATCAAGTTGAATACAAGGGCATACAATGTGGTCAAGACTAGTTCGAGGCCAGAGGATTGGAAAATTTTTAAAAGCCAGCAAAAATGACAAAAAAAAATGATAGAGAGAGAAGATAGATTATGAAAGTAAACTAGCACAAAATATAAAAACAGAGTTTCTACAGGTACATAAAAAGGATAAGAGTGGCTAAAGTAACTGTTGGTCCCCTCGAGGCTGAGACTGCAGAATTAATAATGGAGAACAGGGAAATGGCAGAGACGTTGAACAAATATTTTGTATTGGTCTTCATGGTACAAGACATTAAGAACATCCCATTAATGGATAATCAAGGGGCTATAGGGAGGGAGGAACTCAATACAATCACTATCACTAATGAAGTAGAACTTGGTAAAATAATGGGGCTAAATGAAGACAAGTCCCCTGGACCTGATGGCTTACATCCTAGGGTCTTAAAAGAAGTGGCTGCAGAGATAGTAAATGCATTGGTTGTAATCTACCAAAATTCCCTGGTTTCTGGGGCTGTCCCAGCAGATTGCAAAACCACAAATGTAACGCCTCTATTTAAAAAAGGAACAGATAAAAAGCAGGAAACTATAGACCAGTTAGCCTAACATCTGTTGTTGGGAAACAGTTGGAGTCCATTATTAAGTAAGCAGTAGCGGGACATTTGGAAAAGCATGATTCAATCAAGCAGAATCAGCATGGTTTTATGAAAGGGAAATCATGTTTGACAAATTTGATGGAGTTCTTTGAGGATGTAATGAGCAGGGTGGATAATGGGGAACCAGTGGATGTGGTGCATTTGGATCTCCAGAAGGCATTCAATAAGGTACCACATAAGAGGTTACTGCACAAGATAAAAGTTCACGGGGTTGGGAAGCTGTGGCCGGAGGAGGGGCAGCAGCGGCCTATAAAAGTGCAGCAGCAGTCAGGGGTTGGCGGCAGTCAGGGAGCAGCTAGCTGCAGCAGGATCAAAAGTAAGAAAGAAGTAAAAAGTAAACGAAGTGTGACGTCACAGCCAAGAGGGTCAGTGATTGGCTGGTTAAGTGGTGAGTCATTTTCTTTTTCTTTATCTTTTTTCTTTTTCTTAGCAGCAAGAAACCTTGTCATTCATGCCAAATTAAGTTAATTTAAGGGTTAAGTCATGGCAGGAGAGCCCAGACCCATGTCATGCTCCTCATGTGCTACGTGGGAAATCAGGGACGCTGGCAGTGTCCCTAACTACTATGTGTGCAGGAAGTGTATCTAGCTGCAGCTCCTGACACACCGCATTGCGGCACTGGAGCTGTGCATGGATTCACTCTGAAGCACCCACAATGCTGAGGATGTCATGAATAGCACATTTAGTAAGTTGGTCACACCGCAGGTAAAGGTTACACAGGCAGAGAGGCAATGGATGACCATCAGGAAGAGCTTTGGAAGGAAGGTAGTGCAGGGGTCCCCTGCGGTCATCTCGCTCCAAAACAGATATACCACCTTGGTACTGTTGGGGGAGATGGTTCATCACAGGAGGGCCTGACAGACTGCATCCCAGAGTACTTAAGGAAGTGGCCCTAGAAATAGTGGATGCATTGGTGGTCATGTTCCAACATTTTACAGACTCTGAATCAGCTCCTATGGACTGGAGGGTAGCTAATGTAACGCCACTTTTTAAAAAAGAGGGAGAGAAAACAGGGAATTATAGACCGGTCAGCCTGACATCGGTGATAGGGAAAATGTTGGAATCAATTATTAAAGATGTAATAGCAGAGACAGGATAGGTCCAAGTCAGCATGGATTTATGAAAGGGAAATCATACTTGACAAATCTTCTAGATGTAACTAGTAGAGTGGACAAGGGGGAGCCAGTGGATGTGGTGTATTTAAACTTTCAAAAGGCTTTTGACAAGGTCCCACACAAGAGATTGGTGTGCAAAATTAAAGCACATGGTATTGGGGGTAAAGTACTAACGTGGATAGAGAACTGGTTGGCAGACAGGAAGCAAAAAGTAGGAATAAACGGGTCCTTTTCAGAATGGCAGGCAGTGATTAGTGGGGTACCACAAGGTTCAGTGCTGGGACCCCAGCTCTTTACTATATACATTAATGATTTAGACGAAGGAATTGAATGTAATATCTCCAAGTTTGCAGATGACACTAAGTTGGGTGGCAGTGTGAGCTGTGAGGAGGATGCTAAGAGACTGCAGGGTGACTTGGACAGGTTAGGTGAGTGGGCAAATACATTGCAGACGTGGTATAATGTAGATAAATTTGAGGTTATCCACTTTGGTGGTAAAAACAGGAAGACAGATTATTATCTGAATAGTGACAGATTAGTAAAATGGGAGGTGCAATGAGACCTGGGTGTCATGTTACATCCGTCATTGAAAGTTGGCATGCAGGTACAACAGGCAGTTAAGAAAGCGAATGGCCTGTTGACCTTCATGGCGTTAGGATTTGAGTATCGGGGCAGGGAAGTCTTTCTGCAGTTGTACAGGGCCTTGGTGAAACATAGAAACATAGAAAATAGGTGCAGGAGTAGGCCATTCGGCTCTTCGAGCCTGCACCACCATTCAATGAGTTCATGGCTGAACATGCAATTTCAGTACCCCCTTCCTGCTTTCTCACCATACCCCTTGATCCCCCGAGTAGTAAGGACTTCATCTAACTCCCTTTTGAATATATTTAGTGAATTGGCCTCAACTACTTTCTGTGGTAGAGAATTCCACAGGTTCACCACTCACTGGGTGAAGAAGTTTCTCCTCATCTCGGTCCTAAATGGCTTACCCCTTATCCTTAGACTGTGACCCCTGGTTCTGGACTTCCCCAACATTGGGAACATTCTTCCTGCATCTAACCTATCGAAACCAGTCAGAATTTTAAACGTTTCTATGAGGTCCCCTCTCATTCTTCTGAACTGCAGTGAATACAAGCCCAGTTGATCCAGTCTTTCTTGATAGGTCAGTCCCACCATTCCAGGAATCAGTCTGGTGAATCTTCGCTGCACTCCCTCAATAGCAAGAATGTCCTTCCTCAAGTTAGGAGACCAAAACTGTACACAATACTCCAGGTGTGGCCTCACCAAGGCCCTGTACAACTGTAGCAACACCTCCCTGCCCCTGTACTCAAATCCCCTCGCTATGAAGGCCAACATGCCATTTGCTTTCTTAACCGCCTGCTGTACCTGCATGCCAACCTTCAATGACTGATGTACCATGACACCCAGGTCTCGTTGCACCTCTCCTTTTCCTAATCTGTCACCATTCAGATAATAGTCTGTCTCTCTGTTTTTACCACCAAAGTGGATAACCTCACATTTATCCACATTATATTTCATCTGCTATGCATTTGCCCACTCACCTAACCTATCCAAGTCACTCTGCAGCCTCATAGCATCCTCCTCGCAGCTCACACTGCCACCCTTGAATATTGTGCACAGTTTTGGTCTCCTAATCTGAGGAAGGACATTCTTATTATTGAGGGAGTGCAGCGAAGGTTCACCAGACTGATTCCCGGGATGACAGGACTGACATATGAAGAAAGACTAGATCGACTAGGCTTATATTCACTGGAATTTAAAAGAATGAGAGGGGATATCATAGAAACATACAAAATTCTGATGGGATTGGACAGGTTAGATGCAGGAAGAATGTTCCCGATGTTGGGCAAGTCCAGAACCAGGGGTCGCAGTCTAAGGATAAGGGGTAAGCCATTTAGGAACGAAATGAGGAGAAACTTCTTCACTCAGAGAGTGGTGAGCATGTGGAATTCTCTACCACAGAAAGTTGTTGAGGCCAGTTCATTAGATATATTCAAAAGGGAGTTAGATGTGGCCCTTATAGCTAAAGGGATCAAGGGGTGTGGAGAGAAAGAAGGAATGGAGTACTGAAGTGCATGATCAGCCATGATCTTATTGAATGGTGGTGCAGGTTCGAGCGGCCGCATAGTCTACTCCTGCACCTATTTTCTATGTTTCTATGTTTCTATGTTTCTATTAGCATGAGTAGAGGTTTGGCTAACTAACAGAAAACAGAGTCGGGATAAATGGGTCATTTTCTGGTTGGCAAACAGTAACTAGTGGGGTGCCGCAGGGATAAGTGCTGGATCCTCAACGATTTACAATCTATATTAATGACTTGGATGAAGGGACCGAGTGTAATGTAGCCAAGTTTGCTGATGGTACAAAGATGGTTGGGAAAGCAAATTGTGAGGAGGACACAAAAAATCTGCAAAGGGATATAGACAAGCTAAGTGAGTGGGCAAATATTTGGCAGATGGAGTATAATGTGGGAAAATGTGAGGTTATCCACTTTGGCAGAAAAAATAGAAATCAAATTATAATTTAAATGGAGAAAAATTGTAAAGTGCTGCAGGACAGAGGGACCTGAGGTTCTTGTGCATGACACACACATAGTTAATAAGCATTTAGAGCAAGTAATCAGGAAGGCAAATGGAATGTTGGCCTTTATTGCAAGGGGGATAGAATATAAACGCAGAATAGACCTGCTACAACTGTACAGAGTATTGGTAAGGTCACAGCTTGAGTACTGCATACAGTTTTGGTCTCCTTATTTAAGGAAGGATATACTTGCATTGGAGGCTGTTCAGCGAAGGTTCACTAGGAGGATTCTGGAGGCGAAGGGGTTGACTTATGAAGATAGGTGGTGTAAGTTGTGTAGAAGAATGAGAGATGATCGTATCGAAACATATAAGGCAATGAAGAGGATCGACAAGGTGGATGCAGAGAGGATATTTCCAGATAGGGGAAACTAAAACTAGGGGACATAGGACTAGAATCTCCACTTTTGTGCATATCGCCCAAAATGGGTGATATTTACGGTGTGGGCATTAAAAAAGGGTTTTCAGATCGCCGGCATCTCGTCCATTCTCAAAGCACCTCGTCTCTATGTTTTAAAATGGGCGTTACTGTGAACGATATAAAATGGGCGGTACTGTTAAAATATTTTGACTTTCTGCCGTAAAGTATGGCCATCCTTAGCAACGGCAAGGCAATGCTCGATTCCCACGATTCAGGAGGTCAAGCTTCATCATGACATGTGCAGAAGAGGAGACAAAGAGAGAGGGAGCTCAGAGGCACTGAAGGCGTGTCTGGGTGTGGTGTGGCTGCTTTGGGAGGCAGGAGGGAGACTTTAGAGCTTCACAGCAAATAGGGAAACAAAAAGTAGCTGTTACCAGCCACATATTCGCCCGAATTTGTCCTATAGTGGAGAGAGAGGAGGAGGCATCACTGCACGCTGTGGAGACTGATGCTGGAGAGAGCAGTGAGGTGGGAGAGGAGCACATTGGAGGGCACAAAAGAGCCAGGAGATTCTTGGACAAGGCAAATGCCTCTCTCCTGCAGGAGGTTGAGTCACGCTGGGGTGATTTGACACAGGGAGGGCGTGGGAAGACCACCCTAAAGGCATACCAGAGGATATGGACCGAGATAGCAGAGGTGGTCTCGTTGGCTATCAACAAGGTGCGTGAGGGCAACCAATGCCGCAAACGATGGAACGACCTTGTGGGATCCACAAGAGTAAGTATTACATTGATTTACATGTACTTATGTATTTATATAATTTGATTTGTAACAGTCATGAGTGACTATCATCAGATGTGAGGTCTTGCACTTTTACCGGGAAAGTCTTTCACAAAGCCTGCGGTCACGGTGTAGGTCTTTAGGTAAAAATGATAATTTTCATAATAATCATGATTACATCTGTCGGTTATGTGTTGTATCAGTCTCTGTGACAGTACCTAGCAATGATATCACGCAATGATCTCATGCCATGTAGTCCTGTCACCTTTTACAGAAGAAGCTATCGAAGATGAGGTCCATGCAGAGGCGAACGGGTGGGGGGCCACCAATCCCCAGCGACATCACTGAGATGGAGGAGCGGGTGCTCACACTCGTGGGGAAGCACCCCCGGACAGCCATGGATGCATCTGTAGATCCTGAAGTGATGCAATGTGAGTAAAGCTTACACCATGTAAGATCAATAGTTGCCACACCCACTCATATCCGAACAATCATATATGATAGATGATTTCTAAAATGGTCATAAAAATAATGCTGGCCTAATGAAAATCATTGGAATGCAAATGTGTTGATAGTCATGAAATGTGATGTCTGCGATGATTTTGAGAGCGCTGGTGCTTTGTCATGCATATGCTGTGTGTTGCGCTGGACTCACCTTGTGATCCTAGAATCCCCTTCTCCTCTAATAACCTCATTTGTGTTTTGCAGCTCAGCCAGCAGCGTGGCCCCAGGCAAGACCACAGAGACCAGAAGGCGCGGGGCCCGACTCTCCGGACAATCCAAAATCTGGTGCTGAGGAGCTCCGATTCTCGCCCGTCAATCTGCTGGGTCTGTTCTCCATGGATGAGAGCGCGGATTTCGAGGAACCTGCATCGCCACGCTCCAGAAGTTATTCCATCTCAAGGCCATCTAGTGGTCATCTGGTCATTCCCGCCTCCACTCTGGAGGTACCGGCCCCAAGCTCCTCGCCACAGGGCACCCCATTTGTCCCCAGGACGGCGCGGACCCCACGGAGGTCTCGTGGACGCGGCAGGTCTGTTCCACGAGCGCCACATGACAGCGGAGAGATGGTACAGTTGTCCAGGGGGACTGTAGACATTGGTGACCAGCTCATCGAAGCATTTGGGGGGCATATCCCGATAGCTGGCCACCATGACCGAGTACATTCCATGCATGGCGGAGGCCCTGGATGCGATAGCCAGGAACACTGCTGCCAAAGGCCTCCCAGTGGTCCCAGAGCACGGCACTCCACCCCTAGGTTCCGCACCACCACTGCGAATGACAGATGAGAGCAAGGACCAAGATCCTGCTTCTGCATCAGAGAATGTTGCCCCCTCGGCACCCCCTACTCCCATACCCGTGCAACCACTGCATCTGCCTTCATCCCCCCCAATGAGGCAGCGTCTGAGGAGCTCCTTGGCCAGGAGTGAGGAGGGGAAGAGGTAGAGGTGGGGAGAAGAAGGGGAGGGGGAAAGGAAAGTGAGGTACATGTCTGCAGGTGATGGCTGTGTGATATCTCCATCTAGGTGTATGCAATTTGTTGTAATGTATGGGGGCAGGGGACGACCCTCCTGCTTTGCCTTTTTATTCTGTGTTGCTGGACATGTTGAACATTTGATTGATGTCAATGGTGGAAAAAGTGGGGTGTGGGCAGGGGTTGGGTGTTTATGCATGTGATGCTTATGATTTCAGACCAAAGTTGGTATAAAATGTTTATTATTGAACATAACCTTGTTGCGCATTGTCTCAGATAGCTGCACCATTACACACTGGTGAATTCTTAACATGAAAGGTTTAAATACAACTTAATATCAATCAACGTAAACTTTAACTGGCATCAAGGTGATGGGCACCATTGATGTTTGAGCTGCACACACACAGCAGTGTGTCAGCGTTGTCACTCACATCAATGCTCTTTCAGGCAAATCGTTCTGATATCAGCTCCTCACTTAAGAGTGCGATCTTAAAAAAGCCAGCCACACCGCTGGCGTTCGTTCAGAACAGTTCCATTTTTTGTGGACATTTTTTGGGGCGAGCGATATTGTGGACGATATGTGTGCTACGTGGTGAAAGTGATGGTGGGTGATCTCCTGGGCGTTAGTTTCGCCAGATGTGTTCTGTATGTCCAAAAAAAGTGGGTGTGTGGTATTATTGAATCTTGCCTTTAATTCCGTGAGTAAAGTAACGCTGGCCGATATTATGGGCATTGAATTCACCCATTCTGACGATTCTGCCCAAAAAAGTGGGCGGGCAGTAATATTTTTTCCCGGCGTTAAGCACATGGGGAAAGTAATGCTCGGCAGTAACTTTTCTAAAAAAGTCCATCAGTTTTCATTTTGTGCCAAAATGTGCGATATATGGGTGTTATACGTCATTTCAGCGGTAAAATGGGGGTTAAGTGGACGTTGAGCCTGCAAAAAAAGTGGAGGTTCTAGCCCATAGTCTCAAAATAAGGGGGCTGCCCATTTAAAACTGAGATGAGGAGGAATTTCTTCTCTCAGAGAGTTGTAAATCTGTGGAATTCGCTGCCCCAGAGAGCTGTGGAAGTTGTGTCATTGAATATATTTAAGGCGGAGATCGACAGATTTTTGAGCGATAAGGGAGTAAAGGTTTATGGGGAGTGGGCAGGGAAGTGGAGCTGAGTCCATGATCAAATGAGCCATGTTTTATTCGATGGCGGAGCAGGCTCAAGGGGCCAAATGGCCTACTCCTGCTCCTATTTCTTATGTTTTTATGTTCTTAAAAAACAATACAACACAAAGCAATGCAACACCACAAAATAAAACTAAAAGCAACACAACCCAACACAACCCAACACATCACGATAAAACATAAGACAACAGACCAGTTAGCCTAACATCTGTCATTGGGAAAATGCTGGAGACCATTATTAAGGAAGTAGTAGCAGGACATTTGGAAAAGCATAATTCAATTAAGCAGAGTCAGCATGGTTTTATGAAAGGGAAATCATGTTTGACAAATTTGCTGGTGTTCTTTGAGGATGTAACGAGCAGGGTGGATAAGGGAGAACCAGTGAATGTGGTGTATTTGGATTTCTAGGAGGCATTCAATAAGGTGCCACATAAAAGGTTACTGCACAAAATAAAAGCTCACGGGGTTGGGGGTAATATATTAGCATGGATAGAGGATTGCCTAACTAACAGAAAACAGAGAGTCGGGATAAATCGGTCATTATCCATTTGGCAAACAATGACTAGTGGGGTGCCACAGGGATCGGTACTGGGTCCTTAACAATTTACAATCTAGATTAATGACTTGGATGAAGGGACCAAGTGTAATGTAGCCAAGTTCGCTGATGATACAAAGATGGGTGGGAAAGCAAATTGTGAGGAGGGCACAAAAAATCTGCAAAGGGATATAGACAGGCTAAGTGAGTGGGCAAAAATTTAGCAGATGGAGTATTATGTGGAAAATGTGAGGTTATCCATTTTGGGAAAAATAATAGAAAAGCAAATTATAATTTAAATGGAGAAAAATTGCAAAGTGCTGCAGTACAGAGGGACCTGGGGGTCCTTGTGCATGAAACCTAAAAAGTTAGTATGCAGGTACAGCAAGTAATCAGGAAGGCAAATGGGATGTTGGCCTTTATTGCAAGGGGAATAGAGTATAAAAGCAGAGAAGTCCTGCTACATCTGTACAGGGTATTGGTGAGGCCACACCAACTGCATGCAGTTTTGGTCTCCGTATTTAAGGAAGGATATACTTGCATTGGAGGCTGTTCAGAGAAGGTTCACTAGGATGATTGTGGAGATGAGGGGTTTGAATTATGAGGGTAGGTTGAGTAGGTTTGGCCTATACACATTGTTCAGAAGAATGAGAGATGATCTTCTTGAAACTTATGATAATGAGGTGGCTCGACAACTGGATGCAGAGAGGATATTTCCACTCATAGGAGAAACAAAACTAGGGGGCATTGTGCCAGAATAAGGGGCCGCCCATTTAAAGCTGAGATGAAGAGAAATTTCTTCTCTCAGAGGGTTGTAATCTAAGGAATTCACTGCCCCAGAGAGCTGTGGATGCTGGGTTATTGAATATATTTAAGGCGGAGATAGACAGATTTTTGAGCGATAGGGGAGTAATGGGTTATGGGGAGCAGGCGGGAAAGTGGAGCTGAGTCCATGATCAGCCATGATTATACTGAAAAGCGGAGTGGGCTCGAGGGGCCAAATGGCCTACTCCTGCTCCTATTTCTTATGTTCTTATGTTCTTAAAACAACACACCACAACACATCACTAAAAGCCACAACACAACACATCATAACACAACTTAACACAACACAACGGAACACAACTTAACACTAAATTACCCAACACAACACAACAAAACACAAATCAAAACATCACAAGATAACCCAAACAAACACAACCCAAAAACAACACAATACAATACCACACAACACAACACAACATAAGCCAACACATCAGACCAAAACACAACACAACACAGCACAACACAATATAACACAACTCAGTTGGAGGGTGAGAAAGTTGGTTCTCAAACCAGGATCCTAAGCTTAAATAAAGGAGATTACAAAGGTATGAAAGCAGAGCTGGCTAAAATGGACTGGGAAAATAAATTAAAGTATGGGACGGTTGATGAGCAGTGGCAGACATTTAAGGAGATATTTCATAACTCGCAACAAAAATATATCCCAATGAGAAGGAAAGACTGTAAGAGAAGGGATAACCATCCGTGGCTAACTAAGGAAATAAGGGATGGTATCAAATTGAAAACAATGTGGCCAAGACTAGTGGGAGGCCAGAGGATTGGGAAACTTTTAAAAGCCAGCAAAGAAGACTAAAAAAATGATAAAGAGAGGGAAGATAGATAATGAAAGTAAACTAGCACGAAATATAAAAACAGATAGTAGTTTCTACAGGTACATAAAAAGGAAAAGAGTGGCTAAAGTAAATGTTGATCCCCTAGAGATGGGACTGTGGAATTAATTCTGGAGAACAGGGAAATAACAGGCAGAGACGTTGAACAAATATTTTAGAAACATAGAAACATAGAGCAGGAGCAGGCCATTCGGCCCTTCGAGCCTGCATGGCATTCAATAAGATCATGGCTGATCATTCCCTCAGTACCCCTTTCCTGCTTTCTCTCCATACCCCTTAATGCCTTTGGCCGTAAGGGCGATATCTAACTCCCTTTTGAATATATCTAACGAACTGGCCTCAACAACTTTCTGCGGCAGAGAATTCCACAGATTAACCACTCTCTGAGTGAAGAAGTTTCTCCTCATCTTGGTCCTAAATGGCTTACCCCTTATTCTTAGACTGTGACCCTTGGTTCTGAAACTCCCCAGCAACAGGAACATTTTTCCTGCCTCTAACCTGTCCAATCCCGTCAGAATTTTATATGTTTCAATGAGATCCCCTCTCATTCTTCTAAACTCCAGTTGATACAAGCCTAGTTGATCCAGTTTCTCCTCATATGTCAGTCCTGCCATCCCGGGAATCAATCTGGTGAACCTTCGCTGTACCCCCTCAATAGCAAAAATGTCCTTCCTCAGATTAGGAGACCAAAACTGAACACAATATTCCAGATGTGGCCTCACCAAGGCTCTGTACAACTGCAGTAAGACCTCCCTGCTCCTATACTCAAATCCTCTAGATATGAAGGCCAAAATGCCATTTGCCGCCTTCACCGTCTGCTGTACCTGCTTGCCAAACTTCAATGACTGTTGTACCATGACACCCAGGTCTCATTGCACCTCCCCTTTTCCTGATCTGTCACCATTCAGATAATATTCTGTCTTCCTGTTTTTACAACCAAAGTGGATAACCTCACATTTATCCACATTATATTGTATCTGCCATGCATTTGCCCACTCACCTAACCTGTCCAAGTCACCCTGCAGCCTCTTAGCATCCTTCTCACAGCTCACACTGCCACCCAGCTTAGTGTCATCTGCAAACTTGGAGATATTACATTCAATTCTTTCATCTAAATCATTGATGTATATTGTGAATAGCTGGGGTCCCAGCACTGAACCCTGTATCGGTCTTCACAGTAGAAGACACAAAGAAAATCCCAATAGTGGATAATCAAGGGGCTATAGGGAGGGAGGATACAATCACTATCACGAAAGAAGTAGTATCAGGTAAAAAATGGGATTAAAGGCGCACAATTCACCTGGAGCTGATGGCTTACATCCTAGGGTCTTAAAAGAAGTGGCTGCAGAGATAGTGGATGCATTGGTTGTAATCTACCAAAATTCCCTGGATTCTGGGGCTGTCCCAGCGGATTGGAAAACCACAAATATAACGTTCCTATTTAAAAAAGGAGGCAGACAAAAACCAGGAAACTATAGACCAGTTAGCCTAACATCTGTCGTTGGGAAAATGCTGGAGTCCATTATTAAGGAAGCAGTAGCGGGACATTTGGAAAAGCATAATTCAATCAAGCAGAGTCAGCATGGTTTTATGAAAGGGAAATCATGTTTGACAAATTTGATGGAGTTCTTTGAGGATGCAACATGCAGGGTGGATAAGGGGGAACCAATGGATGTGGTGTATTTAGATTTCCAGAAGGCAGTCGATAAGGTGCCACATAAGGGGTTACTGCACAAGATAAAAGTTTACGTGGTTCGGGGTACTATATTAGCAGGCCATCCGTCAGCTAGAACAACAAGGCATCGGGAGCAGATGGAATTCCAGCTGAGGCACTGAAGTGTAGCAGAGAGGCACTATTCGCACGAATGCATGAACTCATCTCACTCATCTAGAAGGAGGAGAGCATGCCGGGAGATCTCAGGGATGCAGTAATCGTGACCATCTTTAAAAAAGGGGACAAGTCCGACTGCGGCCAATGCAGAGGAATCTCCCCATTATCAGCCACTGGGAAGGTCATCGCTAGAAACCTCCTCAACCATCTTCTCCCTGTGGCTGAGGAGCTCCTCCCGGAGTCACAGTGCGGATTCCGTCCACTAAGGGGTACAACGGACATGATCTTTACAGCGCGACAAATGCAAGAGAAATGCAGGGAACAGCACCAACCCTTGTACATGGCCTTCTTTGACCTTACAAAGGCCTTTGACACTGTTAACCGCGAGGGACTATAAAGCGTCCTCCTCTGTTTCACTGCCCCCAACAGTTTGTTGCCATCATCCGCCTGCTCCACGACGACATGTAAGCCGTGATCCTGACCAATGGATCCACCACAGACCCAATCCATGTCTGGACCGGGGTCAAGCAGGGCTGTGTCATCGCCCCAACCCTCTTCTCAATCTTCCTCGCTGCAATGGTCCACCTCACACTCAACAAGCTCCCCGCTGGAGTGGAACTAAATTACAGAACCAGTGGGAACCTGTTCAATCTTCGTCGTCTCCAGACCAGATCCAAGACTGTCTCATCCTCTGTCGTCAAGTTACAGTACACGGACAACACTTGCGTCTGTGCACATTCAGAGGCTGAACTCCAAGTCTTCGTCAACATCTTCACCGAGGTGTACGAAAGTATGGGCCTTACGCTAAACATCCGTAAGGCAATGGTCCTCCACCAACCTGACCCCGCCACACAGCACTGCCCCCCCAGTCATCAAGCTCCACGGTGTGGCCCTGGACAACGTGGACCACTTCTCATACCTCGGGAGCATATTATCAGCAAGGGCAGACATCGACGATGAGGTTCAATACCGCCTCCAGTGCTTCAGTGCAGCCTTCGGCCGCCTGAGGAAAAGAGTGTTCGAAGTTCAGGCCCTCAAATCTGGCACCAAGCTTATGGTCTACAGGGCTGTAGTGATACTCGCCCTCCTGTATGGCTCAGAGACGTGGACCATATACAGTAGGCACCTCAAATCGCTGGAGAAATACCACCAACGATGTCTCTGCAAGATCCTGCAAATCTCCTTGGAGGACAGATGCACCAATGTTAGCGTCCTCGATCAGGCCAACATCTCCAGCATCGAAGCACTGACCACACTTGATCAGCTCCATTGGGCAGGCCACATTGTTCACATGCCTCACACAAGACTCCCAAAGCAAGCACACTACTCGGAACTCCTACAAGGCAAGCGAGCGCCAGGTGATCAGAGGAAATGTTTCAAGGACACCCTCAAAGCCTCCTTGATAACATCCCCACTGACACCTGGGAGTCCCTGGAAAAAGACTGCCCTAAGTGGAGGAAGAGCATCCGGAAGGGCGCTGAGCACCTCAAGTCTTGTCGCCAAGAGCATGCAGAAAGCAAGCGTAGGCAGCGGAAAGAGCGTGTGGCAAACCAGACACCCCAACCACCCTTTCCTTCAATGATTGTCCCACCTGTGACAGAGACTGTAATTCCCATATTGGACTTTTCCGTCACCTAAGAACTCACTTTTAGAGTGGACCGGAAACAGCTACTTTTGGGTAAATCGGTGTCAGAACAGTGGGAGGCATTCAAGGAGGAGATCCTGAAGGTTCAGGCCAAACATGTGCCTTTAAAGAAAAAGGGCGGGAATAATAATTCTAGAGCCCCTGGATGTCTAGGGACATACAGGAGAGGATAAAAAAAAAGGGAAGCTTATGACGGCTAAATACTATCGAATCTTTGGAGGAATAGAGAAAGTTAAGAGATAAAATTAAAAAGGATAGTAAGAATGCTAAGAGAGAGCATGAAAAATTCTTGGCTAGGAAAAATAAGGAAAACCCAAAGATGTTCTTAGACTGGGTGTTGTGTAATGAGAGAGGATTAATTAGCAATCTCATTATGCGAGGCCCCTTGTGGAAGAGTGACCATAATATGGTGGAATTCTACATTAGGATGGAGAATGAAACAGTTAATTCAGAGACCATGGTCCAGAACTTAAAGAAGGGTAACTTTGAAGGTATGAGGTGTGAATTGGCTAGGATAGATTGGTGAATGATACTTAAGGGGTTGAATGTGGATTGGCAATGGCAGACATTTAGAGACCGCATGGATGAACTACAACAATTGTACATTCCTGTCTGGCGTAAAAATAAAAAAGGGAAGGTGGCTCAACCGTGGCTATCAAGGGAAATCAGGGATAGTATTAAAGCCAAGGAAGTGGCATACAAATTGGCCAGAAATAGCAGCGAACCCGGGGACTGGGAGAAATTTAGAACTCAGCAGAGGAGGACAAAGGGTTTGATTAGGGCAGGGAAAATGGAGTATGAGAAGAAGCTTGCAGGGAACATTAAGGTGGATTGCAAAAGTTTCTATAGGTATGTAAAGAGAAAAAGGTTAGTAAAGACAAACGTAGGTCCCCTGCAGTCAGAATCAGGGGAAGTCATAACAGGGAACAAAGAAATAGCAGACCAATTGAATAAGTACTTTGGTTCGGTATTCACTGAGGAGGACACCAACAACCTTCCGGATATAAAAGGGGTCAAAGGCTCTAGCAAGGAGGAGGAACTGAGGGAAATCTTTATTAGTCAAGAAATTGTGTTGGGGAAATTGATGGGATTGAAGGCCGATAAATCCCCAGGGCCTGATGGACTGCATCCCAGAGTACTTAAGGAGGTGGCCTTGGAAATAGTGGATGCATTGACAGTCATTTTCCAACATTCCATTGACTCTGGATCAGTTCCTATCGAATGGAGGGTAGCCAATGTAACCCCACTTTTTAAAAAAGGAGGGAGAGAGAAAACAGGGAATGAAAGACCGGTCAGCCTGACCTCAGTAGTGGGTAAAATGATGGAATCAATTATTAAGGATGTCATAGCAGTGCATTTGGAAAATGGTGACATGATAGGTCCAAGTCAGCATGGATTTGTGAAAGGGAAATCATGCTTGACAAACCTTCTGGAATTTTTTGAGGATGTTTCAAGTAAAGTGGACAAGGGAGAACCAGTTGATGTGGTATATTTGGACTTTCAGAAGGCTTTCGACAAGGTCCCACACAAGAGATTAATGTGCAAAGTTAAAGCACATGGGATTGGGGGTAGTGTGCTGATGTGGATTGAGAACTGGTTGGCAGACAGGAAGCAAAGAGTAGGAGTAAATGGGTACTTTTCAGAATGGCAGGCAGTGACTAGTGGGGTACCGCAAGGTTCTTTGCTAGGGCCCCAGCTGTTTACATTGTACATTAATGATTTAGACAAGGAGATTAAATGTAGTATCTCCAAATTTGCGGATGACACTAAGTTGGGTGGCAGTGTGAGCTGCGAGGAGGATGCTATGAGGCTGCAGAGTGACTTGGATAGGTTAGGTGAGTGGGCAAATGCATGGCAGATGAAGTATAATGTGGATAAATGTGAGGTTATCCACTTTGGTGGTAAAAACAGAGAGACAGACTATTATCTGAATGGTGACAGATTAGGAAAAGGGGAGGTGCAACGAGACCTGGGTGTCATGGTACATCAGTCATTGAAGGTTGGCATGCAGGTACAGGCAGGCGGTTAAGAAAGCAAATGGCATGTTGGCCTTCATAGCGAGGGGATTTGAGTACAGGGGCAGGGAGGTGTTGCTACAGTTGTACAGGGCCTTGGTGAGGCCACACCTGGAGTATTGTGTACAGTTTTGGTCTCCTAACTTGAGGAAGAACATTCTTGCTATTGAGGGAGTGCAGCGAAGGTTCACCAGACTGATTCCCGGGATGGCGGGACTGACCTATCAAGAAAGACTGGATCAACTGGGCTTGTATTCACTGGAGTTCAGAAGAATGAGAGGGGACCTCATAGAAACTTTTAAAATTCTGATGGGTTCAGACAGGTTAGATGCAGGAAGAATGTTCCCAATGTTGGGGAAGTCCAGAATCAGGGGTCACAGTCTAAAGATAAGGGGTAAGCCATTTAGGACCGAGATGAGGAGAAACTTCTTCACCCAGAGAGTGGTGAACCTGTGGAATTCTCTACCACAGAAAGTAGTTGAGGCCAATTCACTAAATATATTCAAAAGGGAGTTAGATGAAGTCCTTACTACTCTAAGGGATCAAGGGGTATGGCGAGAAAGCAGGAATGGGGTACTGAAGTTGCATGTTCAGCCATGAACTCATTGAATGGCAGTGCAGGCTAGAAGGGCTGAATGGCCTACTCCTGCACCTATTTTCTATGTTTCTATAAATATATTAAGAGCAAGAGGGTAACTATTATGTCTGTAATATACTTATGAATGTCTCCACGAAGCAATGTGTTATACTCAAACTGTAGTAACCTTGGTCCTTTATTCCAAACTCCAGAGTGAGGCACAAGCATGGTCTGCAGGCTTTTTTCTGGGCCCTGCCACCAGGGCAGGAAACCCCTGGTCTCCACCAGTTGCACCCTCTAGTGGTGCCAACATTTATATACACATTGTAAACCTTATCATCAGGTACATCAGGTAAACAAGTCTCCATCTTATGCAACCACACAGTGACTACACAGAGAGTACATCCATAGTCTGCATATACAACATCACTCTCCCCCAAGTCCTTTGTGCCAATTACCATTGCACTATGTGCTCTGTCTTAGCTCTCCCCAGACTTAAGTGCCAATGGCCCTTGCACCTTGGCTGTGCTTTGGCTTGGCTCTCTCCCTGTTGGCCCCAAGTCCTTTTGCCACAACGTTGGGTGGTGGTTACAAGATTGGATGGTTCGATGATGCAGTGGAGGTTCCAGTGGGTTCTGGGTATGATCCATGTGTGTGTCCATGGCTACATACATCCATTTCCCCCCCGCCACAGTGAGATCATTCAGCTGGCCCGTTACATTTACATACAGGATTGGACACAGTGCAAGTCGAAAGAAAGGAAGAAAAAATCATTTTTTTACAGTTTGTATCATGATACCTTGGTTCAGTGACTTACATTTGTTACGTTTTACGGTCGTGCGCCAGGATTGGGTAGATTGCATTCATGGTTCAGTCATGGTCAGTACTGAGTTAGCAGTACAGGTATGCGAGGATGCAGGTTCCAGAACAACCGGACGGGGTCCTAGTCATCTGATGGCGGTGCTGCGCCCCCTGCTAGCGGGGTGGGCTTGGTTCGCTCACCTAGCCAGGAATCAGGGCCTTTGCCATTGACTAATGGTGGGCAGAGCCAAAGATGTGTGTGGCCTCCCTGTCCTCCTTTGAGGGCTGCAGAATCTTCTGCCTTTGGAACCTGACTGTTCCAGGTAGGTCCCATTTGGGGAACTCGTTGGTTCTGACCTTTTGCTCCCAGACATGGTCGAGATAGGGACTGGGTCTGGGGGCTGCGCCGTCTCCACCGGGATGGTGGGCAACGGCGGCTGACTGCGCGTATTGGCGGCGTTTTCATTTCCAGGTCCGTGGCGAATAGTGCCATCGGGTGCCTGCAGCGTGGGTTAGACCTGGGGCAGGGTATCAGGATCAGTGCCTTTACCATCCTGAGGGTGCTCGCTTACTACTTTTGGGGACACTCTATTCCCGACATCTTGCAACAACATTTTGTTCTTTACATTAGGAATAGTACCGACAATTCCCAACAACATTTTGTTCACAATATTAATCAGTTCGTTACATTGATTGCCATGCATACAATGTCTCTTTAAGGTCACTTGATTGAAGGTCTCCTTTAAAAGAACCCTCCTGGCTTTATCCCAGTCAAATCCTTTGTTCGACACCATGTGTTGGTCCCTCAGTGTTGCACCTCATGATATTGCTGCGGCCATCTTTTTTTTCAGCCACACTGCCCCTCGCTGTATCAGGAATCCATCTTGCCTCTGTCCTCGAGGTCGACTGCCTTGAGCCTTCTCTCCCGCAATTCTGCCACAAAAGCTGGAAGAGTGCCTGTGAAATCGATCTTCCTCCCCAGGAGTCCTGCCACTGGAGCCAGGAAGGTACTTTTAGGTAGTTCCGGTCGGATCATTGCCACGCAGTCGTGATGGACGGTCTGTGCCTCAGGTGTTGCGCTGGTCTGTTCTCTGGTGCCTGGCCCAAGCGAAGATGAGGTTTTGCTCTGCCTCTGAGCATGGGGGACATCGATTGCTGGAGTGAAGAGGTCTTTCCATTTTCACTGGATCTTCTCCATCCACCTTCTTCCGAGTAGCGTTGGACCATCACCTGCAACAATCCAAAGAGGTAACTTGTGCACCACGCCATTATGGATTACAATTACATCCACACTATTAAGGACTGGGATCAACTCCTTGGTGTAGGTGCGCAACTTTTCCTATACTGGAACCAGCTCGGGTCGTTTTTCATTCCATAGCCTTTCAAAGGCATCCTGGCTCATCACTGACTGGCTCGCTCCCGTGTCCACTTTCATGAAGACTGGAATACCATTTATCTCGACTTCCATCTTTACTGGAGGACAATCGGTGGTGCAGGTATACACTCCATACACTTCTTCTTGGGCCTGAGCTGCCTCTCTGGCCAAATCATCATACTCCCGGATGGATTCAAAGTCATCTACTGATTCCTCTGCTAGACACATACGCTGGAGGTGGCCCTTCGTGTTACAGGCTTTGCATACGTACTCAGCAAACCAACACTGTTGAGCACTATGGTTTCTTCCGTCAGCACAGGGCTACTCGATTAGCACCCCTCGGTGGATTCTGAGTTCTGGAACCCTGAGGTCTGTGCTCTCTGCCCTGGGCAGAGCCACATTCTACAGACTTGCCTGTGAAAGGCACCATTCTGTGCACAGTACTTGCTGGGTTTGAGTCCACAGGATGAATAATTTGCTTGGTGCTGCAGGTCGAGGTCATGAACGCCTGACTGATGCTGATGGCCTTCTGCAGGTTGACTGTGGTGTCGGCAGATAATAGCTTGTGAAGGAGGTCCTCGTGGCCAATTCCTATAATGAAGATGTCTCGTAATGCTTCGTTGAGGTGAGTGCCAAAATCACACGGTGCCGCAAATCTCCTGAGGTCGGCAGCATATTTTGCAATCTCCTGGCCCTCAGGTCTGTGGTGAGTGTAGAATCTGTTTCTGGCTGTAAGGATGCTCTCTATTTGGTTTAAGTTGATCGCGAATTAGTTCACTCAGCTCATCGTGTGTCTTAGCCTTGGCCTTCATGGGTGCCAGCAAGTCCCTGACGAGGCGGTAGACCTAGGGCCCACAATTGGTCAGCAGTACAGCCTTGCGCTTCTCCGCCAATGTGTCCGTCTCCCCTGCCAGGTCATTTGCCACAAAATATTGCTTGAGCCTTTCCGTGAAGGCATCCCAATCATCACCCCTTGCGAAGTCTTTTAATTTGCCAAAGGTAGCCATGATCGTGTGAAAGTCCTTATTCTCGTTGCCAGTTATTATATCTGTAATGTACTTATGAATGATTCCACGGGGTAATGTGTTGTACTCAAACTGTAGTGACCTTGGTCCTTTATTCCAAACTCCAGAGTGAGGCACAAGCATGGTGTGCAGCCTTTTATACTGGGCCCTGCCACCAGGGCAGAAAACCCCCAGTCT
The DNA here is from genome assembly GCF_044704955.1 of Pristiophorus japonicus. NCBI lineage: Eukaryota > Metazoa > Chordata > Chondrichthyes > Pristiophoridae > Pristiophorus > Pristiophorus japonicus. The sequence goes on from NC_091978.1 coordinate 41,566,546, forward strand.
CCACCAGTTGCACCCTCTAGTGGTGCCAGCATGTATATGCACAGTGTAAATCTTATTGATCGTACATCAGGTAAACAAGTCTCCATCTTATGCAACCACACAGTGACTACACAGAGAGTACATCCATAGTCTGCATATACAACAGTAACTAAAGAAAGGGTAGGGCCTATTAGAGACCAATGAGGGTATTCTTTGTGTGGAGGCAGAAGATGTATGTTTCTTAATGAATACTTTGCGTCTGTTTTCACAAAAGAAAGGGGCAATGCAGAGGAGGAGTGTGAAATTTTGGATGGAATAAACATAGTGAGAGAGGAGGTATTAAGGGTTTAGCAGCTATGAAAGTACATAAGTCCCCAGGCCTGGATGAAATGCATCCCAGGCTATTGAGCAAAGTAAAAGGCGAAGTAACAGAGGCCTTAACTATCATTTTCCAGTCCTCTTTGGATTTGGGCATGGTGCCGGAGGACTGGAGGACTGCTAATGTGCTACCCTTGTTTAAGAAGGGAGAAAGGGATAGGCCAAGTAATTACAGGCCTGTCAGCCTAACCTCAGTGGTGGGAAAATTATTGGAAAAAATCCTGAAAGACAGGATGAATCTACATTTGAAAAGGCAAGGATTAATTAGGGACAGTCAGCACAGATTTGTTAAGGGAAGATCGTGTTTGACTAACCTGATTGAATTTTTTGAGGAGATAACCAAGAGGGTCGATGAGGGTAGTGCATACGATATAGTGTATATGGACTTCAGCAAAGCTTTTGATAAGGTCCCACATGGTAGACTGGTCATGAAGGTTAAACCCCATGGGATCCACGGCAAAGTGGCGTTCGAGCCAAAATTGGCTTAGAAGTAGGAAGCAAAGGGTAATGGTTGATGGATGTTTTTGTGACTGGAAGGATGTTTCCAATGGGGTTCCGCAGGGCTCAGTAATGGGTCCATTGCTTTTTGTGGTATATATCAATGATTTAGACTTGAATATAGGGAGTATGATTAAGAAGTTTGCAGATGACACAAAATTGTCTGTGTGGTTAATGATGAAGAGGAATGTCATGGATTGCAGGAGGATATCAATCTACTGATTAGATGGGCAGAGCAGTGGCAAATAGAATGTAATTCAGAGAAGTGTGAAGTAATGCATTTTGGGAGTGCTAATAAGGAAAGGGTGTACACATTAAGCAGTAGGACACTTAATAGTGTAGAGGAATAATGGGACCTTGGAGTGCTTGTCCACAGATCCTTGAACGTAGCAGTCCAGGTGGATAAGGTGGTTAAGAAGGCATACGGAATGCTTATCTTTATTGGCCAAAGCATAGAATACAAGAGCAGGGAGATTATGCTTAAATTGTATAATACTCTGGTTAGGCCACAGCTGGAGTACTGCGTGCAGTTCTGGTTGTCGTATTATAGGAAGGATGTGATTGCACTAGAGAGGGTGCACAGGAGATTTACTAGGATGCTACCTGGAATGGACAATCTTAGCTATGAGGACAGATTGGATAGGCTGGGTTTGTGTTCCTTGGAACAGAGGAGGCTGAGAGAAGACCTCATTGAGGTGTACAAAATGTTATGAGGCCTGGATATAGTGGATAGCAAGGGCCTATTTCCATTGGTGGAGGGGACATAGTTTTAAGGTGGTTGGTGGAAGGTTCAGAGGCGATTTGAGGGGAGGCTTCTTCATGCAGAGGGTTGTGGGGGTCTGGAACTCACTGCCTGGAAGGGTGGTGGATGCAGAAACCCTCACCACATTTAAAAGGTGCTTGGGTTATGGACCTAGACTGGATAACCTTTTGTTGGCCGGCGCAGATACAGTGGAAAGTACTGCAGGGAATCGAATATAGCCAGGGTGATCTCCTGGACTAGTTTCAATCACCTGGCTGGGGCGGAGAGGAATTTTCCCAGATATATTTCCCCAATTGGCCTGGGTTTTTACATGATTTTTGCCCCTCCCAGGAGATCACATGGCTCTAGTTGGGGTGGAGTGTAGAACATTTCAGTGTAAGAGGTGTCACATTTGTGTGGGGCGGACTGGTTGGGCTGGGTGCTCTTTACCTTTCTGCCATTGTTCATTGTTCATAGGTTTATATGTAACCTTCAGGGCTGCTGACCGAGTGCCGTGCGGCTCTTTGTCGATGGTGCGGACACGATGGGCCGAAATGGCCTCCTTCTGCGCTATAAATTTCTATGTTCTATGTTCTAACTGTACAGGGTATTGGTAAGGCCACAGCTTGAATACTGCGTACAGTTTTGATCTCCGTATTTAAGGAAGGATATATTTGCATTGGAGGCTGTTCAGAGAAGGTTCACTAGGTTGATTCCGGAGATGAGGGGATTGACTTATGAAGATTGGTTGAGTAGGTTGGGCCTATAAACATTGGAGTTCAGAAAAATGAGAGGTGATCTTATTGAAACATATAAGATAATGAGGGGGCTCGACAAGGTGGATGCAGAGAGGATATTTCCACGCATAGGGGAAACTACAACTAGGGGACATGGGGGTAGATTTTACACTTTTCTGCAAAAATGTGCGATATTTCTGGCTTGGGCAGTAAAAAAGGGTTTACAGATCGCCGGCTTCTCACCCATTATCAAAGCACCTAGCCTCCATTTTTGAAAATGGGCATTACCGCGAGCGATATGAAATGGGCGGTAGCATTAAATCTAGCTGACATTCTGCCGTAATGTGTCGCCGCCCTTAGCAACGGCATGGCAACGCTTGATTCCCGCGATTCAGGAAGTCAAGGGTCATCATGACATGTGCAGAAGAGGAGACAGAGAGAGAAGGAGCTGAGAGGGACTGAAGACATGTCTGGGTGTGGTGTGGCTGCTTAGGGAGGAAGGAAGGAGACTTCACAACAAATAGAGGAACAAAAATTAGCTGTTACCAGCCACATATTTGCCCAAATTCGGCCTATAATGGAGGGAAAGGAGGAGGCATCACATCATGCTGTGGAGACTGGCACTGGAGAGAGCAGTGCGCTGGGAGAGGAGCACATTGGAGGGCGCAAAAGATAGAGGAGGTTCTCGGACAAGGCAAATGCCACTCTCCTGCAGGAGGTCGAGTTACACTGGGGTGATTTGACACAGGGAGGGCGTGGGAAGCCCACCCCAAAGGCCTACCAGAAGGTATGGACCGAGATAGCAGAGGTGGTCTCATCGGCCACCAACGAGGTGCGTGAGGGCAACCAATGCCACAAATGATAGAACAACCTTGTGGGATCCACAAGAGTAAGTATTACATTTATTTACATGTACTATGTATTTATATCATTTGATTTGTAACAGTCATGAGTGACTATCAACAGATGTGAGGTCTTCCACTTTTTCCGCGAATGTTTTACTCAAAGCATGACGTCACGCTGCACGTCTTTAGGTAAAGAATGATTATTATCATAATAAATATGATTAAATCTGTCGGTTATGTGTTGTATCAGTCTCTGTGACAGTACCTAGCAATGATATCACGCAATGATCTCATGCCATGTTGTCCTGTCACCTTTTACAGAAGAAGCTATCGACGATGAGGTCCGTGCAGAGGTGAACAGGTGGGGGGCCACCAGTCCCCAGCGACATCACTGAGATGGAGGAGCAGGTGCTCACACTCGTGGAGAAGCACCCCCGGACATCCACGGATGCATCTATAAACCCTGAAGTGATGCCACATGAGTAAAGCTTACACCATTGCGTGATGTAAAGTCAATAGACGCCAAACCCATTCATATCCGAACAATCATATATGATAGATGATTTCTAAAATTGTCATAGAAATAATGATGGCCTAATGATAATCATTGCAATGCAAAAGTGTTGATGGTTATAAAATGTGATGTGTGTGATGATTTTAGAGTGCTGGTGCTTTTGTCATGCATATGCTGTGTGTAGCGCTGTCTCACCTTGTGACCCTAGCATCCCCTTCTCCTCTAATAACCTCATTTGTGTTTTGCAGCTCAGCCAGCAGCGTGGCACCAGGCAAGACAACAGAGGCCAGAAGGTGGGGGCGTGAGGCCCGACTCTCCAGATGATCCTACATCTGCTGAGGAGCTCTGATTCTCGTCCGTCAATCCGCTGGGTCTGTTCTCCATGGATGAGAGCGCCGACTTCGAGGAACTTGCATTGCCACGCTCCAGAAGCCATTCCACCCCAAGGCCATCTAGTGGTCCTCCGGTCAGTCCCGCCTCCACTCTGGAGGTACCGGCCCGAAGCACCTCGCCACAGGGCACCCCATTTGTCCCCAGGATGGCACCGACCCCGCGGAGGCCTCTTGGACGCGGCAGGTCTGTTCCACGAGCGCCACATGAGAGCGGAGAGATGGTACAGTTGTCCAGGAGGACTGTAGACATTGGTGACCAGCTCATCGAAGCACTGGGGGGCATATCCCAACAGCTGGCCACCATGACTGGGTACATTCCACGGATGGCGGAGGCCCTGGATGTGATAGCCAGGAACACTGTTGGCACAGGCCTCCCAGTGGTCCCAGAGCGCAGCACTCCACCCGTAGGTTCCGCACCACCACTGTGAATGACAGATGAGAGCAAGGACAAAGATCCCGCATCTGCATCAGAGAATGTTCCTACCTTGGCATCCCACTGCCCCCCTCCCCCCGCTCCCGTACCCGTCCAACCATCACCTCTGCCTTCATCTCCCTCAATGAGGCACCACCTGAGGAGCTCTTCGTCCAGGCGCCATGGAGCGAGGAGGGGAAGGGGTAGAGGTGGGGAGAAGAAGGGGAAGGGGGGAAGGAAAGTGAGGTGCATGTCCGCAGGTGATGGCTGTGTTATATCTCCATCTGGGTGTATGCAATTTGTTGTAATGTATAGGGGGAGGGGACCACCCTCCTGCTTTGCCTTTGTATTCTGTGTTGCTTGACATGTTGACCATGTAATTTATGTCAATGGTTGAAAAAGTAGGGTGTGGGCGGGGGTTGGGTGTTATTGCCTGTGATACTTATCATTTCAGACCAATGTTGGTATAAAACATTTTTTGTTAAAAACATAACCTTGTTGCACATTGTCTCAGATAGCTGGACCGTTACCCACTGGTGATTCCTTAACATGAAAGGGTTAAATAAAACTTAACTTCAATCAACGTAAACTTTAACTGGCACCAAGTTGATGGGCACCATTGATGTCTGAGCTGCACACACACAGCAGTGTGTCAGCGTTGTCACTCACAGCAAAATTCTTTCAGGCAAATCGTTCAGATATCGGCTCCTCACGTAAGAGTCTTGAAGCTATATAGCCACTATGGGACCTTTCCTGCGATTTGGAAGGGGTCGTGGGCATGGTTGCATAGCCAGCCTGATTGTCTGGCCCTAGGTCAGCGTCCAGCCTCTCATCGTCCACTTCCTCTCTCTCCTGAGGTAGAGCATCAGTCCCTTCTGGCAATTCTTGGCCCCTCCTGATTTTCAGATTGTGCAGCATGGAGCACATGACCACGACTTTACCTACTTGCTCAGGATTGTATTGTAGCTCCCCTCCTGAGTGGTCCGGACATCTGAAGCACTGCTTAAGCACAGTTATTGTTTTCTGGACCACATTGCGTGTATCTCTGTGACTCCAGTTGTATCGCTTCTCGAACTTGGTGTGGGTGTCACGCAGGGGGATCATATCAGTTATCACCAAGCATCCAGCATTGTCCTTGTGGCTGACTCTTAAAGATGTCAGAGACAGTGCTCTCACACAGGATGTGAGCCTCATCGAAGGTGCCCGGACATTTGGCATTCACTGCCATGATGATCTGGTTGTGGTCGACAACTAGTTGGACTGTCAGGGAGTGAAATCATTTTCTGTTATGAAAACGCTCCGGGTCCTGAGAAGGTGGCCTCATGGCGATGTGAGTGCACTGTATATATAGTTCCCTGCGCCCTGGGGAACTTAGCAATGCGGTAGAATGCTCCAGCCCTGTAAGTCTGAGCCTCCGTGGTCACGGGGAAGCTGATAAAGTCCATCCTTCTCCTGTACAGGACCTCTATGACCTGTCTAATGCAGCGATGGGTTTCATCGTGAGACAGAGGGGAAATCTCAACTGCAGAGGCCCGAAAGGAATCGGACGCGTACAAAGACAGTGCTCCGGTGAATTGACCTCAACCGACAGTGATGTCCTGATGGCAGGCTGCATATGTGGCCTGATTAGCTCATGTTATTTTATTGATCACCACCTTGTGGGAGCGCAATCTCCGAAGGCAGGTTTGGTCGGAGACGTCGAGGTAAGACATCGTTTTCCTGTATGTGCGGGGTGTGTATGGTCTGGCCCTCCTCCTCATTCTTGCACGTCTTAAACTAGGCACATAATGATGTGCATCACACATTGAGCCATCTGCACTCTGCAGCATCTGCGTATTAATCGATGCAGGCTGAGAAATGGCTGGCCCCATTGCAATGAAAGTATAATAGTGATTGATCAGAAGCAATAATTTCCCCACTAAAATATACTTAGAGTAAACCTCCAATAGTCCAGAGTCTGAAAATATGTCTGTTGAGAAGGTCACTTCACCTGAGAAGAACTCCAGAGTCAATGCAAACTCCCCCGAAGTTGAAGCTACCTTTTGAATGAAGCGACCTGCGATTTTCAAAATGGCAGCCACACCGCTGGCTTTAGTTCAGAACAGTTCCACTTTTTCTGGCCGTTTTTTTGGGTGAGCGATATTGTGGGCGATATGTGTGTGAGGTAGTGAAAGTGATAGTGGGCGATCTCCTAGGCGTTAGTTTTGCCAAATGTGGTCTTTACGATCAAAAATAATGGATGGGCGGTATTATTGAATCTTGGCGTTAATTCCATGTGGAAATTAACGCTGGGCGATATTGTGGGCGTTGATTTAGCCTATTCTGATGATTCCGCCCCCAAAAAGTGGGCGGGTGGTAATCCTTTTTCCAGGCGTTAAGCTCATGGGGAAAGGAACGCTCGGCAATAAGTTCAGAAAAATGCCCGTCAGTTTCCATTTTGTACCAAAATGGGTGATTATATGGGCGTTACACAACATTTCAGCGTTAAAATGGATGATAAGTGGCCATTGTGGAAGGCAAAATAATGGAGGTTTTAGCCCAATGTCTTAAAATAAGGGGCCGCCCATTTAAAACTGAGATGAGGAGGAATTTCTTTGAGAGGGTTGTAAATCTGTGGAATTCTCTGCCCCAGAGAGCTGTGGAGGCTGGGTTATTGAATATATTTAAGGCAGAATAGACAGAATTTTGAGCGATAGGGGAGTAATGGGCTATGGGGAGAGGGCAGAGAAGTGGAGCTGAGCCCAAGATCAGATCAGCCATGATCTTATTCAATGGTGGAGCAAGCTCAAGGAGCCAAATGGCTTACTCCTGCTCCTATTTCTTATGTTCTTATGATCTTAAAAAGCAACACATCACAACAAAACACAACTCAACCCAAAACACAATACAACACAGCACAACCCTACTCAGGCCAATACAACACAACACCACAACATAATTCAAAACAATACAACAGAACATAACAAAATACAAAAAAACACAACATAACCCAACACAACACAAAGCAATGCAACACCACAAAACTAAATTAAAAGCAACACTATACAACAAAATCCAACCCAACACAAAACAATACAAAGCAACACAACGCAACAAATCTCAACTAAATACAATATAACACAACACAATACGAAACAATGCAACAAAATACTACACAACCCAACACAACACAACCCAACACAACACAACACAACACAACCAAGCACAAGACAGCACAACTGATCACAGCACAATCCAAAGCAACCCAACAAAACAAAATACAACACCGCACAACAAAACAAAATATAATACAACATTATACAACACAAGAAAATACAAGCCAACATAACACAACAAAATACAACACAACTCAACACAAGAAAATACAACCCAAGATAACACAA